>NC_091645.1:8621596-8924626 GCF_027580195.1 Bos mutus | reverse complement strand
TGGATTACTTCTTAGATCAAATAAGACAAAAAAGTTTTTAAGACCCACGTAAAGTCTACGTAAGCCCAAGTCATCTACATGCAAACTGCAGGATGCTGTGGTTAGTCAGGTTACAGCCCTGATAACCACCATCATGTTCAGAGTAAACATATAGCAATTCTGGGGCTTGCAGAGAAGCCATGGAAAACCCTGAGAGGGGCTTTAACTTTGAATTAAAGGCAACCATAAGCCACCAAACTGCTGACTATCAACATGTTTACATTTTGTTTGATGGGGGTTGGGGTGAATGCAAAAGAGTTTGAGTGACTCTCAAAGCTGCCGCCTGTGGTGTGGTCAAAGCAGCCTAACAGTGTCCAGGGTAAGCATACTGGGGAAATACAATGAAAGGATCCAGCTACACAGTGAGAGGCTCAGACGGTCCAAGGAGAACTTGGGCAAGTATTACCATCTGTTGGACACGTGAGTGGAAGGAAGGGACACTTAAGTCAGTAACAGGTCACACTCAGAGTGACATAGGGTATACAGAAGATTGCCAGAAGTCTGGTTTATGATCATCAAAAGTGTCTGTCTAAATATGGGGAATGGATGACAGAATTTTGTTGAAGATTTCTCACTAAATGTCACACTGAGTGTCTTGGGGTAGAATGGATTGCATTGAGTAACAGAGAAAATGTTGTAACCATCAGAGAGAACTTGCAATGATACACTTCCATACCTAACGCTTGCTAAATTCTACCATTCTAAGTAAGATAGAGCATTGAGATAAGCAAATATCCCCTCTCCCCCAGGACTGGGTAATTCAGTGGGAGTAAATGAACCAATAGGAAGTAAGCTCCCTGCTTCCTGGGAAGCAGGCTAAGAGGAGCAGGGGGAAGAGAGAGTGAGGAACGCTATAAGATTCAAAGCTATGACCACAGACCAGGGCTCCGGTGATTTATGTGGCATCCATCCTGGGCACATGACTCCCCTGGAGTTTATCCCACTCTTTCTACACTTCCCAAAGCCTTGACAGAGACTGGAAGAGCTGAGATGAGATCTAGGACAAGTCACATCATAATCACTGCCATCTGCTACATCCATTCACAGGGAAAGGATGCCGGGGTTAAGAGGTCAAAGAAAACCGTTTTCATAATGAGTGCCATTTCTTTCTTTGTTCACTTTGCCTATTCACAGTTTATTTACTTTTTGAAGTGTCTGATGCTGAGTATGAAGCTGGAAAGAATCATGATTGTGAGTTATAGAGGAAAGGTAACATTCCTCTGGCTAGTTCCTAGAAGCTATTTTTCAACATGATGCAGTACTTTGTGTTTCCAGTTAATTGCACTGTCTACAGTAGAACCCAAACTGAGAGATGGGTGGGTGGGGAGGAAAGAACTGGGTGCATGATTTCTACCCAAATAGTCTGGGGTTTGGAGCAAGGATAACCCGAAGCCAGAGCTAAAATATCAGGCAAGAAAACTGAGGCAGGAGTCCAGCTGTATGGATTTTGGCAACACAAGGAGATTAAGGAAACAGTGCTCACAGTCAGAGAGCTGAGAATTGAAATGCATGCTGTCACTCCACTAGTGTGACCCTTGACAAGCGCCTTACTTTCTCTAAGGCTCTGTGTCTTCATGTGTAAAATGGGCACAGTAATAATCTCATAGGTATATGGTGAGAATTAAGCTATATAAAGTACATAGTTGTTATTTAGTCGATAAGTCACCTCTGACTCTCTTGCAACCTCATGCACTGTAGCCTGCCAGGCTCCTCCATCTATGGGATTTTCCAGGCAAGAATACTGGAGTGGGTTGCCATTTCCTTCTCCAGGGGATCTTCCCAACTCAGGGATCAGACCCACAACACCTTTATTGGTTAGCGGATTCTTTACCACTGAGCCACCTGGAAGCCCATAAAGTATATAGGTTGAAAATAAACACTTCTTTCCTTTTATAAGCTCCCTGACAAACCTAAAGTCAACAGAAGGAAGGAAATAATAAAGATCACAGAGGAAATAAATGAAATAGAGATTTTTAAAAAAGAGAAAAAAATCAATAAAACCAAGAGTTGGTTTTTTGTAAGGGTACACGAAATTGACAAACCTTTGATCGGGATCATCAAGAATAAAAGAAAGAGGACCCAAATAAACAAAATAAGAAATTAAAGAGGGGAAATAACAACCAATACCACAAAATAAATAAATAAGAGAATACTATGAACAATTATCCAACGAATTGGACAACCTAGAAAAAAACAAACAAACAAGTTTCTGGAAACAGCCCACCAAAACTAAATCAAGAGAAAACTATAAGTTAAACAGAACAATTACTACAAGTAAAATAAAATCTGTAAAAAAAAGGGGAAACAAAGAAAACAAAAAACAAACAAACAAAAAAATCTCCTTGCAGACAAATGTCTAGGACCAGATGGCTTCACTGGGGAATTCTACCAAACATACAAACAAGAACTTATACTGATCCTTCTCAAACTCTTCCAAGAGACTAAAGTGGAGATAACACTCCCAAGGTCATCCTATGAAGCCACCATCAGCCTGATACCAAAACTTGACAGAGACACTACCAAAGAAGAAAATTACAGGCCAGTTTCTTTGATGAATATATATGCAAAACTTCTCAAAAAATAACTGAATCTAACAACATGTGAAAAAGATCATATACCACAATGAAGTTGGGTCCATCCACCCCTTGGATCCAGGGTCTTAAGGATGGTTCAGTATATATACAAGTCAATCCATGTGCTACATACACTGCATCAACAAAAGAAAAAAACACATAATCATTTCAGTAAATGCAGACAAGGTATTTGATAAAATTCAACATCCATTCCGGAGAAGGCAATGGCAACCCACTCCAGGACTCTCGCGTGGAAAATCCCATGGATGGAGGAGCTTGGTAGGCTTCAGTCCATGGGGTTGCTAAGAGTCAGGTACGACTGAGCAACTTCACTTTCACTTTTCACTTTCATGCATTGGAGAAGGAAATGGCAACCCACTCCAGTGTTCTTGCCTGGAGAATCCCAGGGACGGGGGAGCCTGGTGGGCTGCCATCTATGGGGTCGCACAGAGTCGGACACGACTGAAGCGACTTAGCAGCAGCAGCAGCAGCAGCAGCAACGTCCATTCATGATGAAAACTCCTACCATAGTGGCTATAGAAGGGACATATCTCAACGTAATAAAAGCTATTTATGACAAACCCACAGCCAACGTAATACTCAATGGTGAAAAGCTGAAAGCCTTCTCATTAAAATCTGGAACAAGACAAGGATGCCCACTCTCATCACTTTTATTCAGCATAGTCTTGGAAGTCCTAGCCAGAACAATCAGAAAATAAACAGAAATAAAAAGTATCCAAATTGGAAAGGATAGATAAAACTGTCATTATATGTGGATGACATGATACTATATATAGAAAACCCTAAAGACACCATGCAAAAGCTGTGAGAACTGATAAACACAGAAAGGTAGCAGCATACAAGATTAACATACAGAAATCAGTTGCATTTCTTTACGCTAACAATGAAATATCAGAAAGGGAAAGTCAAAGAACAATCCTTTTTAAAATTGCATCAAAAAAATAAAATACTTAGGTATAAATCTGACCAAGGAGGTGAAAGACTTATTATAGGCTAGAACTATAAAACATGATAAAGGAAACTGAAGGTGACTCAAAGAAATGGAAAGATATCCCATGCTCTTAGATTGGAAGACTTAAAATTGTTAAGATGGCCATACTGCCCAAAGCAATCTATACATTTAATGATACCCCTATCAAATTACCCATCCTAAAATTTATACGAAGCCCATTTAAGACTCAGAATTACAAAAGCAATCCTGAGGACAAAGAACAAAGTTAGAGGCACAGCCTCCCAGACTTCAGACAATACTACAAAGCTACAGTGATCTAAACAGTGTGGAATTGGCACAAAAACAGACATATGGATCAATGAACAGAATAAAGAGCCCCAAAATAAGTCCACACACCTACGGTCAATTAATCTTTGACAAAGGAGGCAAGAATATACAATGGAGCAAAGACAGTCTCTTCAGCAAGTGGTGTTGGGAAAGCTGGACAGTTGTATGTAAACGAATGAAGTTAGAACACTCTGTTGCACAATACACAAAAATAAACTCAAAATGGCTTAAAGGTGTAAGTATAAGACGTGATACCATACAACTCCTAGAAGAGAACATAGGCAAAACATTCTCTGACATAAATTGCACCTATGTTTTCTTAGGTCAGTCTCTCAAGGCAAGAGGAATAAAAGCAAAATAAACAAATGGGACCTAATCAAACTCACAAACTTTTGCACAGCAAGGGAAACCATAAATAAATGAAAAGGCAGTCTATGGACTGCGAGAAAATATTTGCAAACTATGCAACCAACAAGGACGTAACTTCCGAAATATATACACAGCTCTTACAATTCAATAACAATTAAAAAAAAAAACCCACCCAATCAAAAAATGGGCAGGAGAGCAGAATAGACATTTCTCCAAAGAAGAAATGTCATACAGATGGCCAATAGGTACATGAAAGGTGCTCAATATTACTAATTATTAGAGAAATGCGAATCAAAACAACAACCGAGATATCATCCCACATCAGTCAGAATGGCCATCCCCAAAAAGTCTACAAATAAGAAATGCTGGAGAGGGTGTGCAGCTAAGAGAGCCCTTGCACTATTGATGGGAACATAAATTCTCTCTACAGAGAACAGTATAGAGATTCCTTAAAAAATGAAAATAGAGTTATCATATAATCCAGCAATCCCATTCCTGGACATATATCCAGAGAACAGTCTTAATTTAAAAAGACACATGCATCCCAATGTTCATAGCAGGATAATTTACAATAGCCAAGACGTGGAAGCAACCTAAATGTCCTTCAACAGGTGAATGGATAAAGAAGATGTGGTACATATATAAAATGGAATACTACTCAGCTATAAAAAATGAGAGTCCCTTGGACTGCAAGGAGATCCAACCAGTTCATCCTAAAGGAGATCAGTCCTGAATATTCATTGGAAGGATTGATGTTGAAGCTGAAACTCCAATGCTTTGGCCACCTGATGTGAAGAGCTGACTCATTTGAAAAGTCCCTGATGCTGGGAAAGATTGAGGGCAGGAGGAGAAGGGGACGACAGAGGATGAGATGGTTGGATGGCATCACCGGCTCAATGGACATGAGTTTGGGTAAACTCTGGGAGTTGGTGATGGACAGGGAGGCCTGGCGTGCTGCAGTTCATGGGGCTGCAAAGAGTTGGACGTGACTGAGCGACTGAACTGAACTGAAAAAAAAAATGAAGTAAAAAAAAAGAGTGAAATACTGCCATTTGCAGCAACATGAATGGGCCTAGAGATTATCATACTAAGTGAAATAAGTCAGAGAAAGACAAATATCATGTGATATCACTTATATGTGGAATCTAAAATTTCACACCAGTCAGAATGGCTGCGATCCAAAAGTCTACAAATAATAAATGCTGGAGAGGGTGTGGAGAAAAGGGAACCCTCTTACACTGTTGGTGGGAATGCAAACTAGTACAGCCACTATGGAGAACAGTGTGGAGATTCCTTAAAAAACCGGAAATAGAACTGCCTTATGATCCAGCAATCCCACTGCTGGGCATACACACCGAGGAAACCAGAAGGGAAAGAGACACGTGTACCCCAATGTTCATCGCAGCACTGTTTATAATAGCCAGGACATGGAAGCAACCTAGATGTCCATCAGCAGATGAATGGATAAGAAAGCTGTGGTACATATACACAATGGAGTATTACTCAGCCATTAAAAGAATACATTTGAATCAGTTCTAATGAGGTGGATGAAACTGGAGCCTATTATACAGAGTGAAGTAAGCCAGAAGGAAAAACACCAATACAGTATACTAACGCATATATATGGAATTTAGAAAGATGGTAACGATAACCCTGTATACGAGACAGCAAAAGAGACACTGATGTATAGAACAGGCTTATGGTCTCTGTGGGAGAGGGAGAGGGTGGGAAGATTTGGGAGAATGGCATTGAAACATGTGAAATGTCATGTATGAAACGAGATGCCAGTCCAGGTTCAATGCACGATGCTGGATGCTTGGGGCTGGTGCACTGGGACGACCCAGAGGGATGGTATGGGGAGGGAGGAGGGAGGGAGGGTTCAGGATGGGGAACACATGAGAAATAAAGGAATAAAAAATTTAAAAAAAAAAAAGGCAGAAAAATAAATAAATAAATAAAATATGATACGAATGAACTTATTTACAAAAGAGAAACAGACTCACAAACATGGAAAACAAATTTATGGTTACCAAAGGGGAAAGGTGTGGGGGACAGAGATAAGTTAGAAGTTTGAGATTAGCAGATACAAACTACTATATATAAAATAAACAGCAAGGTAATAAACTATAATGGAAGAATCTACACATAAATATACACACATATATATGAACCACTTTGTTGTACACCAGAAACTAACAAAACATTGTAAATTAACTACTTTCATAAGAAAAGAAAAGGAATTAAAAGATTATAAGCTCCTTGAAAGCAAAGAATGAATCTTAGCAGCACAGCAATGGCTGAATAAAAAGAGTGTTAAGTAAATGATTACTAATAAACGAAAGAAGAAAAACCAAATCCAATGTATCCCAAGACCCTACCCCCAGCTAAGGCTAAGGTTGCTAGTCTATACCCATTCTCATTCTTACCACTCAAAGTGAAGTTACGAACCCTTGACATCACCTGGGAACTTCTTAGCAGCACAGGATATCTAACCCCAGTAGAGGACTAATGAATCAGAAGATCCACTGTGGCCTGATCCCCAGGAGATTTGTTTACAGGTGACACTTTGAGAAGCACCGCTTAGTCAGGAGTAATGGGAGGAGTGAGCAGGCCTGAGTCTCCTGGAAGAGGGTACCTTGTGGCTCCAGCCGGGTGGGACCGGGGAAGACAGAATCTGTCAGGTAGTATCCAGAGTGATTTCTCAAATTGTGACCACTGTCCATCAGGGCCTGGGCTGATGGCCAGATGGCTCTGCATCAGAGGAGCTAGGACCTCGGGCTGGCTGGCTGCAGACTGCAGGAAAGTGTAAGCAGAGGTTGGGGGTACTTCCCAGATGGCGCTAGTGGTAAAGAACCTGCCTGCCAACGAAGGGGACACAGACAATGCGGGTTTGATCCATAAGTTGGAAAGATCCCCTGGAGAAGAAAATGGCAACCCACTCCAGTATTCTTTCTTGGAAAATTCCATGGACAGAGGAGCCTGGGGGTTACAGTCCACAGGGTCACAAAGAGTCAGACACAACTGGGTGACTGAGCATGCATGCCCATGGGCAGAGGTGGAGTTACAGAGCCTCAGCCTGGGCTCGAAGGCAATGTCCAGAGGTCAAGGAAATAAGAAGTCAAGTCCAGGGGTATCAGGTGAGAGAATCTAAAACCGGTTATGCTGGTGCACAGAGCCAGAGTCTAGAGAACAGAAACAGACACTTCTACTAATACTCAGAGCTTTCCAGGTGGTGCTCGTGGTAAAGAACCTGCCTGCCAATGCAGGAGACGTAAGACACACAGGTTCGATCCCCGGGTTGAGAAGATCCCTTGGAGGAGAAAATGGCAACCCACTCCAGTATTCTTGCCCAGAGAGTCTCATGGACAGAGGGGCCTGGCGGGGTACTGTCCATGGGGTCTCAAAGAATCGGACACAACTAAAGTGACTTGGCACGCATGCACTAATACTCACTGAGCAGCTGATGGGTAAGACAGTGAGCTCTCCTTTCAGGAAAGCCTGCTCCTTGTTCTGGGTCTCCCCCCTTCAGTGTGTAGGTGGGCGCGCCTTTGCAGCTCTGTTTCTGTAGTCCACGTGACGGGGCTCGACATTACAGCGAGGGCCGGCGTGACACTTGCTAGCAGGTTCCTGTCTTGCTGATTGAGAGACAACAGTGTGGGAAAGTGAACGTTTCAGAGACTAGCTTTGAAATTTTTGCGAAAAACTGGATAGATATTCCCAGGGCCTTTTGCTCACATCCTGCTGCTGCTGCTGCTAAGGCGCTTCAGTCGTGTCCGACTCTGTGTGACCCCATAGACGGCAGCCCACCAGGCTCCTCTGACCCTGGGATTCTCCAGGCAAGAACACTGGAGTGGGTTGCCATTTCCTTCTCCAATGCATGAAAGTGAGAAGTGAAAGTGAAGTCGCTCAGTCATGCCCGACTGTTGCTCACACCCTAGCCCTGTGTGTTTTCAGTCAGCAGTGGGCTGCACTTCAGGAGATAATAACCAACGCCCCCTAGTCACCCAGACACACTGATGGTATACCACAGTGAAAGTTAAAGATCCAGGTAATGGGGGAAATGTGTTTAGGAAATGCAAAATGAGACACACTTAAAAAATGTTGGTAGGTCCATGGGCTAGCTGCCTACTCAGGGGTCACAGGGATTGGCAGATGTTTCTTATGATGACAGTTTTTTCAGACCTCATCCTGACCTTCTGCCACACTCAGTTCAGTTCAATTCAGTTCAGTCGCTTGGTCATGTCCGACTCTTTCCGACCCCATGAATCACAGCATGCAAGGCCTCCCTGTCCATTACCAACTCCCGGAGTTTACCCGAATTCATGTCCATCTAAGAGTTTAGAAAACATGTGGCCACTATGGAGGACAATATGAATATCCTTAAAAACCTAAAAATAGAAATACCATTCAGTTCAGTTCCGCTCAGTTCACTCAATCATGTTCAACCCTTTGTAACCACATGGACTGCAGCACGCCAGGCCTCCCTGTCCATCACCAACTGCTAGAGCTTGCTCAAACTCATGTCCATCGAGTTGGTGATGCCATCCAAATATCTCATCCTCTGTCATCCCCTTCTCCTCCTGCCTTCAATCTTTCCCAGCATCAGGGTCTTTTCCAATGAGTCAGTTCTTTACATCAGGCAGCCAAAGTATTGGAGTTTCAGCTTCAGCATCAGTCCTTCCAGTGAATATTCAGGACTGATTTCCTTTAGGATTGAATGGTTTGATCTCCTTGCACTCCAAGGGACTCTCAAGAGTTCTCCACAGTTCAAAAGCATCAATTCTTCAATGTTCAACTTTCTTTATAGTCCAACTCTCACATCCATACATGACTCCTGGAAAAACCATAGCTTTGACTAGATGGACCTTTGTTGACAAAGTAATGTCTCTGTTTTTTAATATGCTGTCTAGGTTGGTCATAGCTTTTCTTCCAAGGAGCAAGTGTCTTTTAATTTCATGGCTGCAGTCAAAATTTGCAGTGATTTTGAGCCCAAGAAAAGTAAGTCTTTCACTGTTTTCATTGTTTCCCCATATATTTGCCATGAAGTGATAGGACTGGATGCCATGATCTTAGTTTTTTGAATGTTGAGTTTTAAGCTAGCTTTTTCACTCTCCTCTTTCACTTTCACCAAGAGGCTCTAGTTCTTCTTCACTTTCTGCCATAAGGGTGGTGTCATCTGCATATCTGAGGTTATTGATATTTCTCCCTGCAATCTTGATTCAAGTTTGTGCTTCATCCAGCCTGGCATTCCACATGATGTACTCTGCATAGAAGTTAAATAAGCAGGGTGACAATATACAGCCTTGACAATATACTCCTTTCCCGATTTGGAACCAGTCTGTTGTTGCTTGTCCGGTTCTAACTGTTGCTTCTTGGCCTGCATACAGATTTCTCAGGAGGCAGGTAAAGTGGTCTGGTATTCCCATCTCTTGAAGAATTTTCCCCAGTTTGTTGTGATGGACACAGTCAAAGGCTTTGGCGTAGTCAATAAAGCAGAAGTAGATGTTTTTCTGGAACTCTCTTGCTTTTCCTATGAACCAACAGATGCTGGCAATTTGATCTCTGGTTCTTCTGCCTTTTCTAAGTCTAAGATAGAAATGGAACTTAGATCTGGAAGTTCATGGTTCATGTACTATTGAAGCCTGACTTGGAGAATTTTGAGAATTACTCTACTAGTATGTGAGATGAGTGCAATTGTGTGGTAGTTTGAACATTCTTTGACATTGCCCTTCTTTAGGATTGGAATAAAAACTGTCTTTTTCCAGTCCTGTAGCCACTGATGAGTTTTCCTGATTTGTTGGCATATTGGGTGCAGCACTTTCACAACATCATCTTTTAGGATTTGAAATAGCTCAAGTGGAATTCCATCACCTCCACTAGCTTTGTTCATAGTAATGTTTCCTAAAGCCCATTTGACTTCGCATTCCAGGATGTCTGGCTCTGAGTGAGTGATCACACCATCGTGGTTATCTGGGTCATGAAGATCTTTTTTAATATAGTGCTTCTGTGTATTCTTGCCACCTCTTCTTAATATCTTCTGCTTCTGTTAGGTCCATACCATTTATGTTCTTTACTGAGCCCATCTTTGCATGAAATATTCCCTTGGTATCTCTAGTTACCATCAGAACTATCGTAAGATCCAGAAAACCCATTACTGGGCATATGCCCTGAGGAAACTGTAACTCAAAAAGACACGTGCACCCCAGTGTTCACTGCAGCACTATTAACATTACCCAGGACAACAGAAGTAATTTAACATTCACGGACAGATGAATGGATAAAGATGTGGTACATATACACAATGGAATGTCACTCGGCCCTTAAAAAGAACAAAATTGGGTCATTTGTAGAGACAAGGACCTAGAGTCTGTCATACAGAGTAAAGTAAGTCAGAAAAACAAATGTGGTATATTAATGCATACATGTGAAATCTAGAAATATGGTACATATGAACCTATTTGCAAGGCAGGAACAGAGACACAGAAGTAGAGAACAAACAGATGGACACAGGGTAGGGGGCAAAAGCGGGGTGGGATGAACTGGGAGATTGGGATTGACATGCATTCACTACCGTGTGCAAAACAGATAGCTAGAGGGAAACTGCTGGATCAAACCGGGAGCTCAGCGTGGTGCTCTGTGACGACCTGGGGAGAGGGTGGGGGAGGGTGGGAGGAAGGTCCAAGAAGGAGGGACTATATGCGTACATATACAGATACAGCTGATTCGCTTCACTGTACAGCAGAAACCAACACAGCACTGTAAAGCTACTGTACTCCAATAAAAAAGGAAGCGCTCTTAACCCCAGTAACCATATTTGACATTAACATTAGGTAATCTTCTGACAATTTAACAGGGAATTATTCACAACTTACCTGATGACAAAATACAGCCGTAAAACATAGTGTTTGGTATTTCTAAGGCATCTCTGTGGTGGATGAATAAATCTCTCCCAAAAGACCCATCTAATGGGGGGAAAAAAACACCAAATAAATATGAATTAACATTGTGCTAAAATTTTTCTGAATATGCAAGAATTTAAGTAGACAAGTTCCAAAACTGGCTCTCCTTAGTATATAGGTAGTAAATTACTAAGGAAAACTCATTATGTCTTGAGATAGTATTACCCCCAAAATTACTTTTACAAGCATTGTAGAATGATTCAGCAGGAACTTGACACTCTGCTTAAGTATCATTTAATTTCAAGTAACACTTCCTGGTAAACAGGTTTTTAATTAAAAAGGAAAATTATATTTCCATCCCTGAAAGATAAGAAACTACAGGCTATTTAACTATCTACAGTTTCTATCTTTACTTATCTTTGGCACCAGTTTCAAAGGAAAACTACCTGCAAAGGATAATTTCTCCCACAATAATCCCTTCCAGGACTTAACAATTTATAGTGTTCACACATATGATTTCATTTGATCCTCTCAACAGTCCTGTAAGGCAGGTATAACAAGAATTAGAATTAACTTCATTTTATATGTGAGGACGCTGAGGAAGCTACATGACTTGCTCATGGTCATCCTGCAAGTGGGGTTCAGCCAGATCTTGAACCCCAAGTTGCTGACCCCAGGTCTATCTCTGTGTTATTAGCATCAGGTAAGCCATGGCTAAGTCTACCTGATGTCTTAGGTCACACTGCAGAGGGACCTTGAGAGTCTTCTAGAGCAGTGATTCTCAAACTTTATTTCTTAGAAACTTAAAGGTCCACAGTGATACTTGGGAAGCCACTCTAGGAAAGTGAGAAGTCTGGGTCCTGGGCTACTATTCCAAACGAGCTCTGTCTTTATGTCTCCTATACTGGTCTCAGGTAAAATTTCTTTGGAAGGAAATATTCCACTGCTTTCAAACGATGTTTGAAACTCCAGAATACTAATCTAAACTACTCATTTTATAGATTGGCAAAGACCCATAAAGATCACATAATTTATCCTTGTTCACACTCAACAAAGACTAGAAACCAGTCTTTTTGATTGGGATAAAAGTTAATCCTCTCAGTATGGTGCTTTGTCTGCCTCTGAAGTTCTCTGACTTTAGTTTGTAATCAGGAATACCTGCAGGGCTGGTCACAGAGTTCTGAGTCCTCTCCCCCGCCTTCCTCCACTGACAGAGCTTCTATTCAATAGGGCTGGGGTCGGGTCAGAGAACGTGCATTCCAGGCGATACTGATGCTGCTGAACCAGAGAACACATTTTGAGAACCACTTGTCTACAGGATATGAAACAACAGAAAAGTCAACTGCATTGGCCAGCTAATTGCTACATTTCATCCATTTTATTTCAATCTGGGAAAATGGTAAAAAGGAAGTTCCTCCTTCAGAATTTATAAACCCATTGCTTTCACCATATTACTACACATTCAACAGCTAGCACTGATATTCTATCACATCAAAGATCCTAAATGATCCATGTAGCAGATGGCATTGGTGTGCCAGCCCACAGCCCCTTACCCAGCTTCTGAGTTAATCTGCAATTGCTCTGGGTAGTTTGCATGCTCACAGCCAGCTTCCCACCTCAACAGCTAACATTTCTTTGTGTCTCTGTCTGGGGACTTTCCTTAGTCAACAAGAGCGTGCTCAGTCCACAAGCACTGTGTGTGTGTGTGTGTGTGTGTGTAATTAATATCCCCACTTTCCAGGGTGACCTTCAAACAACGAGGCCATGACGCTGCAGAAAAATCCTCCAGAGTCACCATCCCTCTGGGGGACAACTGTGAAGCTTGTTCAAATGACTCCTCAGAGGGGCCCTAGTGAGACTGAGCCCCAGCCTCCCACAGCATCAACTTGCTCATTAATGCACCCTTTCGTGGCATTTCTCCCTTTCCATCCACTCCTCCCCCTTCCTTACTTGTGCTTCCAGGGATCACTTCCTACATTAACTGTCTGGATCACAAGCTCCTATCTGAATCTGCTTTTGGCAAAATACAAGCAAAGACACTCTAAGTTCTTCACGAAATCCATGGAAGCATCGCCTGCTGTCAGACCCATATCTGCTTTTTTTCACCTCTCCATTCTATGCCCTAGGGCTTTATTTGCAGGTTTTGGGGCTGGCTAACCCAAGTTCGCAAAGAGTTGGACATGACTGAGCATCTGAACTGACTGAACTGAACCCAAGTTCAACAGTATGTTGCAAAGCAGAAACATTACTCTGCCTACAAAGGTTCATATAGTCAATGCTATGGTCTTTCCAGTAGTCATGTATGGTTGTGACAGCTGGACTGTAAAGAAGGCAGAAGGCCAAAGAATTGATGCCTTAGAACTACGGTGCTGGAGAAGACTCCTAAAAGTCCCTTGGACACTAAGGAGATCAAACCAGTCAATCGTAAGGAAGATCAACCCTGAATATTCATTGGAAGGACTGATGCTGAAGCTGAAGCTCCAGTATTTTGGTCATCTCATGTGGACAGACGACTCATTGGAAAAGTCCCTGATTCTGGGAAAGACTGAGGACAGAAGGAGAAGAGGGCAGCAGAGGATGAGATTGGATGGCATCACCGATGCAAGGAGCATGAACTCTGGGTGATGATGAGGGACAGGGAGGCCTGGCGAGCTGCAGTCCATGGGGTCGCAAAGAGTCGGACACGACTGGGAGATTGAAGAACAACAACAACAAACCGAAGTTCAGTGCATTCAATGGGTGTTAAATAATACAACAATTGTTGCTGCCATAACAGCAGCAAAAATACAGACTGTTGAATCACATGCAGATACTCATGGCTCATTAATTGTACGCTTAAGTAGTCACTCTTTAGAAAGAGGCCCAAGTTCATGTAGTACCAGATCTGTGAAGGATGACAGCTGAAAAAACCTGGCATTATGAATATTTTTCAGGCGTGACTATAAAAAGCAACCATCAATTCTGAAATGGAGATAAGTTTCCTTTTGTGCTGTTAAAGCAAGATTAACCTTCAGGAAATATTTACATTTAAGGAGTGGAGTTTCAGCAGTGATGACATCAACATTTGTCAAACTGCAGTTTGAATCTCAATTAAAAAAAAAAAACTATCTCAGAAACAATTAAACTGTCCTCAAATTGGAGCCAAATAGTGGAGACAGATCCCTTTGGTTTAAAACATAATTAAATTAATCAAACTTTATCCTAAATAATAGAGCTATTTCATCTATTTAATTCTACTTATTGTTGGTGGCTTAATTTTTTAAAGAAAACAGCCTCATTGTGGCATAACTGACATATAACAACAGTACAAATTTTGACATATGCATGCACCCAAGAAACCAATGTACTGGCTTGGTTTTGAAAGCAAGTCTACCTAATTTTAAGTGTATATCATTTTAAAATCCAATTTATGGAATAATCTATTAATTACACTTATATAGTGACCATTATGAACTAAAGCTCTTTACATTACTCCTTATTTTAAATGGCTATGTGAATATGCTCCAAAGTACATAGGTGTAAAATAATAAATAAATTCTAATCCCCAGAATTTAGAGGCGTATCTCGCAAATAGTATTAATAATAAGAGCTACCACTTACTTGAGTTAGACAAGGCTGTGGTCCGTGTGATCAGATTGGCTAGTTTTCTGTGATTATGGTTTCAGTGTGTCTGCCCTCTGATGCCCTCTTGCAACACCTACCATCTTACTCAGGTTTCTCTTACCTGTGACGTGGGGTATTTCTTCATAGCTGCTCCAGCAAAGTTCAGCTGCTGTTCCTTACCTTGGACGAGGTTGCCCCTCCTGACCTTGAACGTGGAGTAGCTCCTCTCGGCCCTCCTGCGCCCACGTAGCCACCGCTCCTTTGACATGGGGTTACTCCTCTTGGCCACCGCCCCTGATCTCGGACGTGGGGTAGCTCCTCTTGGCCACCGCCCCTGACCTCAGACCTGGTACAGCTCCTGTGCCATGGCACCCTGGTGCTCTCAGTCGCCTGCCCCGACTTTGGGCGTGGGGTAGCTCCTCTTGGCTGCGCTTCTGCGCAGTCTGTTGCAGCCGCCGTGCTTCAGAAAACTAGCCAATCTGATCACATGGACCACAGCCTTGTCTAACTCAATGAAACTAAGCCATGCCGTGTGGGGTCACCCAAGATAGACGGGTCATGGTGGAGAGGTCTGACAGAATGTGGTCCGTTGGAGAAGGGAATGGAAAACCACTTCAATATTCCTGCCTTGAGAACCCCATGAACAGTATGAAAAGGCAAAATGATAGGATACTGAAAGAGGAACTCCCCAGGTCAGTAGGTGCCCAATATGCTACTGGAGATCAGTGGAGAAATAATGCCAGAAAGAATGAAGGGATGGAGCCAAAGCAAAAACAATACCCAGCTGTGGATGTGACTGGTAATAGAAGCAAGGTCCGATGCTGTAAAGAGCAATATTGCATAGGAACCCGGAGTGTTAGGTCCATGAATCAAGGCAAATTGGAAGTGGAGTGAATGTCAACATTCTAGGAATCAGAGAACTAAAATGGACTGGAATGAGTGAATTTAACTCAGATGACCATTATATCTACTACTGCGGGCAGGAATCCCTCAGAAGAAATGGAGTAGGCATCATGGTCAACAAAAGAGTCCAAAATGCAGTACTTGGATGCAGTCTCAGAAACGACAGAATGATCTCTGTTCATTTCCAAGGCAATCCATTCAATATCACAATAATCCAAGCCTATGCCCCAACCAGTAATGGTGAAGAAGCTGAATTTGAAAGGATCTATGAAGACCTACAAGACCTTTTAGAACTAACACCCAAAAAAGATGTCCTCTTCATTATAGGGGACTGGAATGCAAAAGTAGGAAGTCAAGACAAACCTGGAGTAACAGGGAAATTTGGCCTTGGAATATGGAATGAAGCAGGGCAAAGGCTAATAGAGTTTTGCCAAGAGAACACACTGGTCATAGCAAACACCCTCTTCCAACAACACAAGAGAAGACTCTACACATGGACATCACCAGATGGTCAACACTGAAATCAGATTGATCGTATTCTTTGCAGCCAAAGATGGAGAGGCTCTATACACTCAGCAAAAACAAGACCGGGAGCTGACTGTGGCTCAGATCATGAACTTCTTATTGCCAAATTCAGACTTAAATTGAAGAAAATAGGGAAAACCTCTAGACCATTCAGTTCAGTTCAGTCGCTCAGTCATGTCTGACTCTTTGTGACCCCATGAATCCCAGCACGCCAGGCCTCTCTGTCCATCACCAACTCCTGGAGTTCACTCAAACTCACACCCATTGAGTCGGTGATACCATCCAACCATCTCATCCTCTGTCATCCCCTTCTCCTCCTGCCCCCAATCCCTCCCAGCATCAGGGTCTTTTCCAATGAGTCAACTCTTCATATGAGGTGGCCAAAGTATTGGAGTTTCAGCTTCATCATCAGTCCTTCCAATGAACACCCAGGACTGATCTCCTTTAGGATGGACTGGTTGAATCTCCCTGCAGTCCAAGGGACTCTCAAGAGTCTTCTCCAACACCATAGTTCAAAAGCATCAATTTTTTGATGCTCAGCTTTCTTCACAGTCCAACTCTCACATCCATACATGACCACTGGAAAAACCATAGCCCTAAATCAAATCCCTTGTGATTATACAGTGGAAGTGAGAAATCGACTTAAGGGACTACATCTGATAGACAAAGTGCCTGATGAACTATGGATGGAGGTTCCTGACATTGTACAGGAGACGGGATCAAGACCATCCCCATGGAAAGAAATGCAAAAAGCAAAATGGCTGTCTGAGGAGGCCTTACAAATATCTGTGAAAAGAAGAGAAGTGAAAAGCAAAGGAGAAAAGGAAAGATATAAACATGTGAATGCAGAGTTCCAAAGAACACCAAGGAGAGATAAGAAACCCTTCCTCAGCAATCAATGCAAAGAAATAGAGGAAAACAACAGAATGGGAAAGACTAGAGATTTCTTCAAGAAAATTAGAGATACCAAGGGAACATTTCATGCAAAGATGGGCTCGATAAAGGACAGAAATGGTATGGACCTAACAGAAGCAGAAGATATTAAGAAGAGGTGGCAAGAATACACAGAAGAACTGTACAAAAAAGATCTTCATGACCAAGATAATCACAATGGTGTGATCACTCACCTAGAGCCAGACATCCTGGAATGTGACGTCAAGTGGGCCTTAGAAAGCATCACTACGAACAAAGCTAGTGGAGGTGATGGAATTCCAGTTGAGCTATTCCAAATCCTGAAAGATGATGCTGTGAAAGTGCTGCCCTCAATATGCCATAAAATTTGGAAAACTCAGCAGTGACCACAGGACTGGAAAAGGTCAGTTTTCATTCCAATCCCAAAGAAGGGCAATGCCAAAGAATGCTCAAACTACTGCACAATTGCTCTCATCTCACACGCTAGCAAAGTAATGCTCAAAATTCTCCAAGCCAGGCTTCAGCAGTACATGAACCGTGAACTTCCAGATGTTCAAGCTGGTTTTAGAAAAGGCAGATGAACCAGAGATCAAATTGCCAACATTCGCTGGATCATCAAAAGAGCAAGTGAGTTCCAGAAAAACATCTATTTCTGCTTTATTGACTATGCCAAAGCCTTTGACTGTGTGGATCACAATAAACTGTGGAAAATTCTTCAAGAGATGGGAATACCAGGCCACTTGACCTGCCTCTTGAGAAATCTGTATGCAGGTCAGGAAGCAACAGTTAGAACAGGACATGGAACAACAGACTGGTTCCAAATAGGAAAAGGAGTATGTCAAGGCTGTATATTGTCCCCCTGCTTATTTAACATCTATGCAGAGTACATCACAAGAAATGCTGGGCTGGAAGATGCACAAGCTGGAATCAAGACAGGGAGAAATATCAATAACCTCAGATATGCAGATGACACCACCCTTATGGCAGAAGTGAAGAGGAACTAAAAAGCCTCTTGAAGAAAGTGGAAGAGGAGAGTGAAAAAGTTGGCTTAAAGCTCAACATTCAGAAAACAAAGATCATGGCATCTGGCCCATCACTTCATGGGAAATAGATGGGGAAACAGTGGAAACAGTGTCAGACTTTATTTTGGGGGGACTCCAAATTACTGCAGATGATGACTGCAGCCATGAAATTAAAAGACGCTTACTCCTTGGAAGGAAAGTTATGACCAACCTAGATAGCATATTCAAAAGCAGAGACATTACTTTGCCAACAAAGATCCGTCTAGTCAAGGCTATGGTTTTTCCAGTGGTTATGTATGGATGTGAAAGTTGGACTGTGAAGAAAGCTGAGCGCCAAAGAATTGATGCTTTTGAACTGTGGTGTTGGAGAAGACAGTTGAGAGTCTGTGGTGTTGGAGAAGACTCTTGAGAGTCTCTTGGACTGCAAGGAGATCCAACCAGTCCATTCTGAAGGAGATCAGTCCTGGGTGTTCTTTGGAAGGAATGATGCTAAAGCTGAAACTCCAGTACTTTGGCCACCTCATGCGAAGAGTTGACTCTTTGGAAAAGACCCTGATGCTGGGAGGGATTGGGGCAGGAGGAGAAGGGGATGACAGAGGATGAGATGGCTGGATGGAATCACTGACTCCATGGACATGAGTTTGGGTAAACTCCAGGAGTTGGTGACGAACAGGGAGGCCTGGCGTGTTGCGATTCATGGGGTCGCAAAGAGCCAGACACGACTGAGCGACTGAACTGAACTGAACTGAACCACTTAGTTAGCATCTGTCATTGCCAAGGTCTATTCTGTGATTTTTAGATACATCGTTTGTAGCCCTCACAACAATCCTTTGAGATCAATATTACTAATTCTGTCTCACCAGTGAGCAAACAGAGATTAGAGACATTGAGTGACCTAGAGACACTTGCCTAGCTAGAATATGACTGCGCTGGGAGTGAGAGTTATCCTAGTATGCTATTTCCCAATTGTTAATTTATTCAACAAATATATGCCAGGCTCTAGGTTAGATGTTGGAGATTATAGCAGTGAAGCAACTGCTATGGTTGCTTCATGGTTTCCAGCATCATCAACTTAATAATCAGGGGTACAGATTGGCCATTTCATTGAAATACGTTTTAACATATGTATACACCTTTGAAACTAACACCATGATAAAGACTATGAACATATCCATCACTGCTATAAGATTCCTCATGATCCTGTCTAATTCCTGTCTCCTAACCCTCAGTTCAGTTCAGTTCAGTCACTCAGTCGTGTCCAACTCCTTGCAACCCCATGAACTATGGCACACCAGGCTTCCCTGTCCATCACCAATCCCCAGAGCTTGCTCAGACTCACTACCCTACCTGTAACAAAGCAACCACTGATCTGCTTTCTTGTGCTGTGATCAGTTTGCATTTTCTGGAGTTTTATATAGATGGAATCGTGTGTGTACATGTGTGTGTGTTAGTCGTATGCTCTGCAACTCCATAGTCTGTAGCCCACCAGGCTCCTCTGTCCATGTGATTTCCCAGGCAAGAACACTGGAGTGTGTTGCCATTTCCTCCTCCAGGGGATCTTCCTGACCCTTGTCTCTTGCATCTTCTGCATTGGCAGGAGGATTCTTTATCACTGTGCCACCTGGGAATCCCAGATGGAATCACACATACGTATTATTTGCCTGATTCACCTCTGGATATATTTGACCTTTATTCAGTTTTTTAAAACCAGCTTTATTGAAGCATAACTTACATACAAACTCACTAATTTTAAGTGTAGAATTTGATGAGTTTTGATACAAGAATATCAATGTAATCACGACTAAATCAAGATACAGAACATGTGAAGAGGGATATTTTAAGTTTAAGCCAAGTTTTACCCTTAAAAGCACAAAATTTATTAGTTTCAGAAAAAGCCAAGTGTGCTACACATGGGACATTCATGCATTATCCTGGGAGCACACCAAAATCAATGCCACTTTGTCTCCTTTGCTGCGCCAGTGCAGAGGGGTGAGAGGAGCTACTCCACGTTCAAGGTCAGGAGGGGCGCGGTGAGGAGATACCCCTCGTCCAAGGTAAGGAGCAGAGGCTGCTCTTTGCTGGAGCAGTCATGAAGAGATACCCCATGTCCAAGGTAAGAGAAACCCAAGTAAGACGGTAGGTGTTGCAAGAGGGCATCAGAGGGCAGACACACTGAAACCATAATCACAGAAAACTAGCCAATCTGATCACACAGACCACAGCCTTGTCTAACTCAATGAAACTAAGCCATGCCCTGTGGGGCCACCCAAGACGGGCAGGTCATGGTGGAGAGGTATGACAGGATGTGGTCCACTGGAGAAGGGAATGGCAAACCACCTCAGTATTCTTGCCTGGAGAACCCCATGAACAGTATGAAAAGGCAAAATGATAGGATACTGAAAGAGGAACTCCCCAGGTCGGTAGGTGCCCAATATGCTTCTGGAGATCAGTGGAGAAACAACTCCAGGAAGAAGGAAGGGATGGGGCCAAAGCAAAAACAATACCCAGTTGTGGATGTGACTGGTGATAGAAGCAAGGTCCGATGCTGTAAAGAGCAATATTGCATAGGAACCCGGAATGTTAGGTCCATGAATCAAGGCAAATTGGAAGTGGTCAACCAGGAGATGGCAAGAGTGAACGTCGACATTCTAGGAATCAGCGAACTAAAATGGACTGGAATGAGTGAATGTAACTCAGATGACCATTATATCTACTACTGTGGGCAGGAATCCCTTAGAAGAAATGGAGTAGCCATCATGGTCAAGAAAAGAGTCCGAATGCAATCTCAAAAACAACAGAATGATCTCTGTTCGTTTCCAAGGCAAACCATTCAATATTACAGTAATCCAAGCCTATGCCCTAACCAGTAACGCTGAAGAAGCTGAAGTTGAACGGTTCTATGAAGACCTAAATTGAAGAAAGTAGGGAAAACCACTAGACCATTCAGGTATGACCTAAATCAAATCCCTTATGATTATAGAGTGGAAGTGAGAAATAGATTTAAGGGCCTAGATCTGATAGATAGAGTGCCTGATGGACTATGGAATGAGGTTCGTGACATTGTACAGGAGACAGGTATCAAGACCATCCCCATGGAAAAGAAATGCCAAAAAGCAAAATGGCTGTCTGGGGAGGCCTTACAAATAGCTATGAAAAGAAGAGAAGCGAAAAGCAAAGGAGAAAAGGAAAGATATAAACATCTGAATGCAGAGTTCCAAAGAATAGCAAGAAGAGATAAGAAAGCCTTTCACAGCAATCAATGCAAAGATATAGAGGAAAACAACAGAATGGGAAAGACTAGGGATCTCTTCAAGAAAATCAGAGATACCAAGGGAACATTTCATACAAAGATGGGCTCGATAAAGGACAGAAATGGTGTGGACCTAACAGAAGCAGAAGATATTAAGAAGAGGTGGCAAGAATACACAGAAGAACTGTACAAAAAAGATCTTCACAACCAAGATAATCACGATGGTGTGATCACTCACCTAGAGCCAGACATCCTGGAGTGTGACGTCAAGTGGGCCTTAGAAAGCATCACTACGAACAAAGCTAGTGGAGGTGATGGAATTCCAGTTGAGCTATTCCAAATCCTGAAAGATGATGCTGTGAAAGTGCTGCCCTCAATATGCCATAAAATTTGGAAAACTCAGCAGTGGCCACAGGACTGGAAAAGGTCAGTTTTCATTCCAATCCCAAAGAAAGGCAATGCCAAAGAACGCTCAAACTACTGCACAATTGCTCTCATCTCACACGCTAGTAAAGTAATGCTCAAAATTCTCCAAGCCAGGCTTCAGCAATACATGAACCGTGAACTTCCAGATGTTCAAGCTGGTTTTAGAAAAGGCAGACAAACCAGAGATCAAATTGCCAACATCCGCTGGATCATTGAAAAAGCAATAGAGTTTCAGAAAAACATCTATTTCTGCTTTATTGACTATGCCAAAGCCTTTGACTGTGTGGATCACAAGAAACTGTGGAAAATTCTTCAAGAGATGGGAATACCAGGCCACTTGACCTGCCTCTTGAGAAACCTATATGCAGGTCAGGAAGCAACAGTTAGAACAGGACATGGAACAACAGACTGGTTCCAAATAGGGAAAGGAGTACGTCAAGGCTGTATATTGTCCCCCTGCTTATTTAACTTCTATGCAGAGTACATCATGGGAAACGCTGGGCTGGAAGAAGCACAAGCTGGAATCAAGATTGCCGGGAGAAATATCAATAACCTCAGATATGCAGATGACACCACCCTTATGGTAGAAAGTGAAGAGGAACTAAAAAGCCTCTTGATGAAAGTGAAAGAGGAAAGTGAAAAAGTTGGCTTAAAGCTCAACATTCAGAAAATGAAGATGATGGCATCTGGTCCCATCACTTCATGAGAAATAGATGGGGAAACAGTGGAAACCCAGTGTCAGAATTTATTTTTTGGGCTCCAAAATCACTGCAGATGGTGATTGCAGCCATGAAATTAAAAGACATTCCTTGGAAGGAAAGTTATGACCAACCTAGATAGCATATTCAAAAGCAGAGACATTACTTTGCCGACAAAGGTCCGTCTAGTCAAGGCTATGGTTTTTCCAGTGGTTACGTATGGATGTGAGAGTTGGACTATTATCAGTTGAATAAAGCTGAGCGCTGAAGAATTGATGCTTTTGAACTGTGGTGTTGGAGAAGACTCTTGAGAGTCCCTTGGACTGCAAGGAGATCCAACCAGGCCATTCTAAAGGAGATGAGTCCTGGGTGTTCTTTGGAGGGAATGATGCTAAAGCTGAAACTCCAGTACTTTGGCCACCTCATGCAAAGAGTTGACTCATCGGAAAAGACTCTGATGCTGGGACGGATTGGGGGCAGGAGGAGAAGGGGATGACAGAGGATGAGATGGCTGGATGGCATCACCGACTCGATGGACGTGAGTTTCAGTGAACCTGGGGCATTGGTGATGGACAGGGAGGCCTGGTGTGCTGGGGTTCATGGGGTCACAAAGAGTCGGACACGACTGAGCGACTAAACTGAACTTGCCTCCTTTTTAACCTGGACCATTTTGGGAACTTGCATTCTTATTGTTTGTGGGAAACCTTTGTTACTGCAATTCTCAGGTGGTGCCAGTAGTAAAGAAACCACCTGCCAATGCAAGGGATGCAAGAGACGCAGGTTCGATCCCTGGGTCAGAAAGATCCCCTGGAGAAGGAAATGGCAACCCACTCCAGTATTCTTGCCTGAAAATTCCGTGGACAGAGGAGCTCGGTGGGCTACAGTCCATGGGGTCGCAAAGAGTTGGACACGACTGAGCAACTGAACACGTGCACACATCTTACTCTTTGAAACACCCCTTCGGTGCTTTAGGAAACAACTTCAAAGAGAACGTAACAGGAAGGGGCAGACTTTGATTTATTCACCGCAGCGATTTCTCAGTCGCCAGCCAGCCCAGTCACCTGCAGTGGAGAGCTTCACACGGCCCCAGCGTCCGTCAGTCACGCCATCTCAGTCTCTTTCCTCTCTCTCTGTTCCCCAGCCTCCAGCCTCTTCCCACGCCATTCCGTCTAAACATCACCGTTCCACGTCTCTCTCTGCAGTCGGGCTTTCAGCTTGCTGGGAAGTCTCTCCTCACGGCTCGACAGTGCCCGCAGGAGAAAGTCCACACTCCGGGAGGCCGCCTTTGTAGGCTCCACCTGCTCGTCCTGCTGCTGAGGAGCAGCTGGGAGCCAGCTTCCAGGGCTGAGCCCGGCTCTCCCGCATGGACTCTGGGCATTTCAGGTTCCCTGGCCCCGGCACAGTGTGTGGAGTGACTGGGGACTAGACGAAAGACATTGGGACCATATTGGTCGCAAAGGGATAAAAATGCACACCCTAAGCTTTGTCTGTTGCTGTTGTTTAGTCACTCAGTCGTGTTTGACTCTTTTGCACCCCCACAGACTATAGCCCACCAGGCTCCTCTGTCCATGGAATTTTCCAGGCCAGAGTACTGGAGTGGGTTGCTGTTTCTTTACTCTAGGGGATCTTCCTGACCCAGGGATCAAACCTGCATCTCCTGTTTGGCAGGCAGATTCCTTACCACCTGGGAAGTTTTACTTAGGAAGTCTAATTAGGCCTTTTGTTGGCATTATTAAGAAATGTCAGTGATTTATGAGTGTGGGATTCAGACTTAACAGTAGTTAGAGCTTTTGTTGCTGGCTGTGTTAATTTATTATTATTATTATTATTTTTTTTGGTCAAATACAAAGCATGACGTGACTGGGTTCCTTTCTGAAAGGATCATATTTCATTTATCCAAACATTCACTAAATATCTCTTGGGCACCTATCACATATCTGGCTCTGTGCTAAGCCCTGGTGGTACCCTGGGGAAGCAGAGCGGTGCCGTGTTACAGCCTTACAGAGCTAACAGATGAGTCGATGACTCAGGCCAGGGCAAGGAGAGCCATGAGATGAGACGCCTTCCGGGAGCCGTGGGGACACGGCTGGCCCGCCCGCGGCCGCTCAGCACCCACCAGGCAGACGGAAGGCTCCTTCCCCGCAGGAGCGCCTCTGACCACAGTGAACAGGAGCTCGGCCCTCCCATGGCGCAGGCTTAACCGCGGGAGAGTCAGGGCCCCCTGGGGCCGCCCTGAACCAACGGCAAAAGAGGACTGAGAATTAATCACCCCACTCCCCCCGGGGGCGCCCTCCGACAACTCTGAGGCTCTTCTCTGCCGCCTTAGCTGGAGCTGCCAGTAACAAAACGCTAAAAACAGCAGCATTTTTTCTCACAGCTCTGAGAGGCTGGGTGGCTGAGATTAGGCTGCCAGCATGGCTGGTTTCCGGTGAAGCCTCTCTTCCTGGCTTGTGGGCAGCCACCAGATCTCTGTGTGCACACGTGACCTCTTGTGTGACCCCAGAGGAGACAGAGAGAGAGGTCTCCAGCGTCTTCCTTTTATTTTTTAAGTATAGTTGCTTTACAATGTTGTATTACTTTCTTCTGTAAAGTGAATTGTACATGTATATATATATATATATATATATATATATATATATATATATATGACTTCCCCAGTGGCTCAGACGGTAAAAGTGTCTGCCTACAATGGGGAGGACCCAGGTTCGATCCCTGGGTCGGGAAGATCCCTGGAGAAGGAAATGGCTTCCCTGGTGGCTCAGCTGGTATCCACCTGCAATGTGGGAGACCTGGGTTCAATTCCTGGGTTGGGAAGATCCCTGGAGAAGGGAAAGGCTACCCAGTATTCTGGCCTGGAGAATTTCATGGACTGTATAGCCCATGGGGTCATAAAGAGTCACACACGACTGAGCAACTTTCACCTCATATATATATAAAATATTTATTTAAATATAAAATATGTTTATTATATTGATTTTTAATATATTTATATACATATATTGCCTCTTCCTTGGAATTTCCTTCCCATTTAGTCACCACAGAGTAATGAGTGGAGTTAGGTTCTCATTAGTTATCTATTTTATGCATAGCAGTGTGTATATGTCAGGGGCTTCCCTGGTGGCTCAGTGGTAAGGAATCTGCCTGCAAAGAAGGAGACCCAGGTTTGATCTTTGGGTCGAGAAGATGCCCTGGAGGAGGGCACAGCAGCCCACTCCAGTACACTTGCCTGGAGAATCCCATGGACAAAGCAGCTGCAGTCCATACAGTCGCACAGAGTCAGACACAACTGAGCGACTAAGCAGCAGCCGCAGCAGTTAGTAAAGGTCAACCCCAATCTCCCAGCTCACCCAGCTCTCCCTTCCAGCCTTGATAACTAGCCATACGTTTGTTCTCTATGTCTGTCTCTATTTATGCTTTGCAAATAAGTTCATCTATACTATTTTTATAAATTCCACACATATGCGTTAATAGACGATATTTGGTTTTCTCTGACTTACTTCACTCTCAATAACATCTCTAGGTCCATCCACGTCTCTGCAAATATGGTGCTTCTTTTCATAAAGACACTAATCCTACTATATTTAGGCCCCACCTTTACGATCCCACTGTAGGACCTACTTGATTTTTAATTACCTCCTTATATGCCCTATCTCGGAGAAGGACCAAAAACAACCCACTCCAGTATTCTTGCCTGAGAATCCCATGCACAGAGAAGCCTGGCAGGCTACAGTCCATGGGGTCGAAATAGTCAGACACAACTTAGCGACTAAACCACCACCACCACCAGGCCCTATCTCCAGACACAGTCACAGTTGAGGTCAGGGCTCCAACATACACATTCTGGGGGAACACAATTCAGCCCACAGCATATACCATCTTCCAGAGTTCTCCAGTGAGGCTGAGCCCCAGTTACCCATCTCCCAGTAACCTGCTCACTAATGCACGCTGAATTGGTTTCTTTTCCTTCCCTCTTCATTTTCCCGTCTTCCCACCAGAGTGTCCTGAGACTACCTCCCAAATGGACAGTTTGCACTCAAATTTCAATCTCAAGGTATCCTTCTAGGAGAACCCAACCTATGACATAATGGTGGACCTGCCCTAGACCTGATGGGATTTTAGAAAGCCTTACCAACTGTGTCAGGAATTCTTTCCTAAGGGCTCTGTAGGAAGCCACTTAAGGTCTTAAGCAAAGGACTGTATCTCTGGAAGGATGTAAAGAAAGGATTAGAGGAGGTGAAAAGTCAATTCAGGCAAATAGTTGGGAATCTATTTCTTTAGTCAAATTAGGACTAAATCGTGAGCCATATTAGAAAGGAGGCAGTGAAGACAGAGGCTGGCTTGGTGCCTGGTCCATAGCGAGCCACTCAACAAATATTTTTGGATGAAAATTAATGAATGGGCTCAATCGACCCAATCTCAGGGTAGACTGACAGAACTCAAAGACTGATTAGATCTGGGGCGGGGGGGTGGAAAGGAAGGAATTGAAAATGCTCCCCGTCCGCAGAATTAAACAGCTAAGTGGATTCTGGTTCTATTTGCTGAATATGGATATAGCTTCAAGGAGCAGGGGCAGACTACAGGGGGTAGGAGATGAGTTTGATGCATGATATACATGTGAGACATCTAACTGATGTTGAGTAGGCAGTTGACTATACAGGTTTGGAGCTGGGTAGGAAATCAACCTGAATATTCATTGAAGGACTGTTGCCGAAGCTGACGTTCCGATACTTAATGCCACCCAATGCGAAGAGCTGACTCGTTGGAAAAGACCCTGATGCTGGGAAAGACTAGAGGCAAAATGAGAAGGAGGTGGCAGAGGATGAGACGGTTGGATGGCATCATGGACTCAATGGACGTGAATCTGAGCAAACTCCAGGAGATAGTGAAGAACAGAGAAGCCTGGCATGCTGCAGACCACGGGGTCGCAAAGAGTTGGACATGACTCAGCGATAATATCAGAGATGCCTATTTGGGTCCCACCAGATCAGCCAAATATGACCCAGAAGATCTCCACTTCCCCAACTTTCTGGAGTTCTCTCTAAAGTAACATTTTAGAAGGACTATGATGGAGTGTGAAAGAGTATTCCTGGGTTGGGAAGATCCTCTGGAGAAGGAAATGGCAACCCATTCCAGTATTCTTGCCTGGGAAATCCCATGGACAGAGGAGCCTGCACTCAATGAGTCAGACACGACTTAGTGACTAAACCACCACCATGATGGAGAAGCTACTATGTGCCAGGAATTGTACCAGGTGTCTATTTAATCATCAGAACAGTATGAAGCATTATCTCCACTTATAGATGAGGAATTGAGGTGCAGAAAAGTGAAGTAACTTACTCAAGGTCACACAGCTGGGAAGCAGCTTCAGAAAAATCCTGAACTATCTTACTTCAAATTTCATGGTCTTAAAGAAAATAAACATCAGCAAAGAGTGGTTCTGTATCCTACGTCTTTCTCAGCCTCACTGCACCCCACAATGAGCAATTTCCAAAGTCAGGTGCATTCACTAGAAGGATCTTTCCATTTCAGGGCCCAAAGGCTCTCTGCAGAGCCCTGTTGAGCGACTCAGCAGCCATCTGGACAGTTCTCTCTCCAAGTGGTCCCCCTGCTGGTGACCCTATTGTGTACAATTCAAACTGAGGCCTCAATTTCTGTCTGTATGTAGATTTGCTTTTTCTGGATGTAGCATCTAAAAGAAATCACATCATGTGGTTTTTTGCGAGGTTTTCTTAGTGCGTTGTATAAAAGGTAAAATATTTAGTATTTCTTCAACACCCTATGAAATGTAGGGAATAATCCAAAGCCTCATTGTTTCTTTTTATTTAAAAATAGAGCACACTACCTTGGATTTGCTAATATTAATATATAGTCCTGAAAATGCCCCAACTATTTTCTCTTCTGCAAATAAATATTTTTTTGTAGATCTGCATTAAACTTAAACATTTATTTGGAAAGGACTGACATTGACATTCTTCAATGTTATGTATTTTCTCTTTAGGTACATAGTATTTCCTTTCCAATGAAATATGCTAAGTCAAAAGTTTTTAAAGCTTTAATATATATACATATATTATTTAGGTTTTGACTATATATTATCAGTATTATAAACTCTGTGATATTTTTATATGGCATATTTTCCCATAGTCTGTTCTAAATCATTGTTTCTGATAAAGCTATTGAACTGTGAATTAAAATTTTGGAAAACAGTATAGAGGTTCTTCAAAAAATTCAAAATAGAACTACCATATGATCCAGCAATCCCATTTCTGAGTATTTATCCAAAAGAACTGAAATTAGGATCTCAAAGAGACATCTGCACTTGTAAGTTCACTGGAGTATTACTCACAATAACCAAAATATGGAAACAGCGTCAGTGTCCATTGATGGATGAATGGATAAACAAAACATGGTATATTCATTCAATGGACTGTTACGTACCTTTAATAGGAGGAGAAAATACTACCGCTTGCAACAACATGAATGAACCAGAAGGACATTATGCTAAGTGAAATAAGCCAGTCACAGAAGGACAAATACTCTATGATTCCACTTATAGGAAATACCTAAAATACTCAGACTCATAGGAAGGGGAAATAGGGAGCTGCTGTTCAACAGGAATGAAGTTTCAGTTATGCAGCTGCATAAATGTTAGAGGTCTGCTGTTAAACAGAGTGCCTGTTGTTAACAATATTGTTATTAAACACCTGAGATTTTAAGAGGGTATATCTCACGTGTTTTTACCTCAATAATAAGAAAACCAAGTGAAAACCAATTATACAAATACAGCTTCTAAAAGATGGAAGCTATTATCTGTAAGGCCCCATTCTCCATATGGAGGCAGTGTCACTCCACATGTTCTGATTCCTTTAATATGTTTGTTAGAGGCAGAGTTTCATAGATGACTTTCTGGTGCGGGGGTGGGCATCCCACCTGAGGCTCAGAGAAGGCTCCAGAGATTGGGCAAGCTGATAACTTGAGCCCAGGAGATGAGCTCATTCTTTCTGCCAGTCACTGCCCTCTGGCAAAAGGCAGAGCCTGAGAAACTAGACCTTAGGTGAGAGGCGCTGAGGCAGAAAAAGACGTGGTCAGTGGAGTTCATCCTGGAAACTGTCTCCATCTGACTTTCCCCACCCTCCTTCACATTGGAGCCAGCGTGAACGCTTCTGATCGTACAAGGGTGTCCCTGCTGGCTCACCCAGCTTCCCCTCTCTCTCCGTTCCTCTCTCTGAGACCCTAACCATTTCTCTCAGCTCCATAAGGAGCTGACTCATCATGCTCATTTCCACCTCTAGGCCCTGGGACACGCCCGTGTCTCTGTCCCAGCCCCTCTCACGCCCCAGCCTCCAAAACGACTCATTCCTGCTCACTGTCAAGTCTGGGTTTAGACCTCACTTCCTCTGGGAATTTTTTCCCTGAGTCTCAAGACTGGGCTGGGTCTTCCCTTAACACTCTGCTTTCACCCCTGTTCCAGGGGTTACCCAACCCTGCTTCTACTGCCCCTTCCTCTCCCTAGACTGAAACCTCCTCCAGGCAAGAGTCAGAATCTGTCCAACATCTGACCTCATGAGATACCCCAAGTTAGAACTGCCCAGTCAACTTGCTCCTAAATTCCTGAGCCATAAAAAACTGTGAGATAGTAAGTGATTATTGTTGTCTGAATCATTAAATGTGGGGTAATCTGTTATGTAGTAATGGACCATTAATGCACTATCAAAACTCGATGGTTTTAAACAACCACATCCTAGACTCCGTAGGTTAGTAACTGATGATCCGCTTGTGGCATCAACTGAAATCAACTCAGCAATACACAGCTGATAGATGGGCTGGCTGGGAAGATCCAAGTTGGTTTCACTCACATGCCTGGCACTTTTCGGGCTGGAAGGCAGAACTCAGCTGGTTGACCACGGAGCATACACTTGGTCTATCTAGTATGGTCATCTCAGAGTGGACTTTCTACAGGCAGCTGACCTCCCCCACAGCAAGTATCCCAAAAGAACCTGGAAGAAGCTGCCTGCGTGTTTATGATCCAGCTTTGGAAGCAACATAGAGTCGTCTCTGCCATATTCTGTTAGTTGAAGCAAGGCATAAGACCACCCATATTCAAGGAGAGGAAACAGATCCCATTTCTTGATGAGAGGAGTTATCAAATAACGTGTAGCCATTTTTAAATTAACTTTAAACACGTAATCTACATACGATAGAACGCACCCATATAAAGATAATTTGATGAGTTTTAACAAATACATACACCCTTGTAACCATCACCACAATCGAGCTCTAGAACATTTCCTTCCTCCTGAAAAGTTCCCTCCTGTCCTGTTATAGTCAATCCCTTCATCCCCCCCACCCCCACCCCCATCAGCATTCAGTAACCAGTGATCTGCTTTCAGAATTTTCTAGAATTTTCTGTGATACGGTATATAACTTTTCACGCTTGACTTTTTCACTTAGCTAAATGCTTTTGTGACCATCATGCTGTTGGATGTATGGATAGTTAATTTCTTTGTTTATTACTAAGTAGATTCTATTGTATGAATGTAAACTTTTTGCTTATGCAATTACTTCCTAATGGACATCTGAGTTGTTTCCAGATTTACATTATCATGATAAAGCTGCTTGGACATTCATTTTCATTTCTTTTGGATAAATATCTACTGGTATGGTGATGGTTTAGTTGCTAAGTTGTGTCCAGCTCTTGCGACCTCATGGACTATAGCCCACCAGGCTCCTCTGTCCATGGGATTTCCCATGCAGCACTGGAGTGGGTTGCCATTTCCTTCTCCAGCAGATCTTCTGGACCCAGAAATCAAGCCTGGGTTTCCTGCATTGCAGGCAGATTCCTGCACTGCAGGTGGATTCTTTACCGACTGAGCTACGAGGGAAAACAAGGGTGTGGTAGCTGGGTCATACAGTAGATATGCTTAACTTTATAAGAGATTGCCAAATTGTTTTCCAAAATGGTTGTGTCATCTTCCTCTTCCACCAGTAATACAAGAAAGTTCTAACCGCTCCACATCCTTGTCAACACATAGTATTATCAGTCTTTTTAAGTTTAGCCATTCTAATGGGTAAATAGTGATATCTCATTGGGGTTTATTTTGTATTTCCCTTATAGACTAATGATGTTGAGCATGTTTTTATATACCAGTTGGCCAATGATATATTTTCTTTTGCAGAGTGTCTGTTCAAATCGTTTGGCATTTATATCCAACTATTCTATTTTCTCATTACTGAGCTTTAGAAGTTATTTATAAATTATGGATACCAGCCTTTAGTCAAGTATATAAATTGAAAATATTTTTCCAGATTGTGGTTTGCCTTTTCATCTTCTTAAAACTAATTAAAGACTAAACACCTGGGAATTTTACTGCTAAACATAAAGTCGCTCATATTTGGAAACAGAACAATTTTGCAAAATCGAGTAAATAAGTATGTGGTCCCTAAACTAAGGTTCCTAAAGTCTTTCTCAGTCTGGGCAGCAGTGATCATACAGTCTTCAGGCATGCAGATCCATCTCCAAATGAAACCTCGAGCAGGAAGAGCCTGATACCTAAAACTGAGCTTGTGTGATTGACACTGGGCTGCAGCAACCTAGGTGAAAGAGGGAGCTTGTCTGAACCCTTGAGAGACTTCCCAGAATAATGCACTGAGCACTGAAAACCCCTCCACTCTCACTTCCTCTTCATCCCTGAGGACTGCACTCAAAGTTCTTTTCTTCCCTAGTCCCCTTCTCTCAAATGTATATTCCTCTTCTGCCATAAAATTTCTTCTTTTTCAATGCATGGGGGCCCCAAGATAACTTCTGGACACAAATCAGGGGATTTCCTTACAGTGCCAATGAAATGTTCCATGATCGCCTAGAACTTTTTTGCATTTGACTTGACTTCAAGGAACCAGAAGACAAAAATACTGTACATGATGACTCTTTGTTTTGAAACTCATGTAACTGTTTCTTAAGAATTCCTGCCTGTTGACCTTAAAACCTACCAAGTGAGTGATTAAAATTCCATTTTCTTTTTAAAGAAACTAACTAAAGAGCAGAAATATTTAATTTTGATTAAGTCCAAATTATTATTCTCTCTCTTTCTCTTTAGATTCAAGCTCTTTGCCTACCTAAGGTCACAAAGATTTTCTTCTATGTTTTACTCTAAAAGTTCTATAGCTTCAGCTTTTATGTTCAGATCTATGATTCATTTTAATTTTCTTCTGTATGGTCAAGGTAAGTCTCACTTTTTTCTCCCCAGATATGCAATTGCTACAGTAGCATTTGTTGAAAATAGTATCCTTTTGTTAATTACCTTGACATTTTTGTCTGAAGCAACTGGCTATATGTATTTCCAGATTTTTTTGTCGTGTTCTATTTACTTGAATGGGGTTTCCCTGGCAGTACCAGTGTGTAAAGAACCCCCTTGCTAATGCAGGAGACACAAGAAACGAGGGTTTGATCCCTGGCGGGGGAAGATCCCCTGGAGGAAGGCATGGCAACCCACTCCAGTATTCTTGCCTGGAGAAAATCCCATGGACAAAAGAGCCTGACCAGCTGTGGTTTACAGGGTTGCAAAGAGTCGGACATGACTGCAGTGACTTAGCACGCATGCACACATTTACCTGAATGTTTATCCTATGTGGTCATGTTTGAAAATGGCCTGAAAGCTGAATTGCTCTCGTGTCACCACACACTGAAGCCTTCAAGCACCATGTGCAGCACCTGGCTCAAGCTCCTGGGACATGACCTTCTGTCTCCAACTTAGCATCCTGGGCTCCTCTTCTCCAGAGTGAACAGAGATCACACATTTCCAAACTTACTCAGAGGAGATCAGTGGGAGAGAAGAGAAATGACTTCTTTTTTGCCAGAGCACTCTTCATTCAACTTAAACTTGGTTTGAAGAGATGAAGAGACATAGGCTGAAGAGCCATACCTCCAGCCTGAAGGGGAAAAAAAAATGCAAACTTTAACCCCTGGAGGAGGAAATGGCAACCCCCTCCAGTATTTGTGTCTGAAAAATCCCATGGACAGAGGTGCCTGGCGGACTACAGTCCAAAGGGTAGCAAAGAATCAGACATGACTGAGCGGCTAAGCACACATAAATAAAGTGGAAACAACCCCATTTTATAATCATACCAGTGGATGACAGGTCAAAACATTATCCCTTCAATGAGCTTGTCACCATGCCTGCTTAAAGGTGATGTAAACTTTCCCTCTCAAGAGAGCATTTTACTTCATGACTTTTTTGCAAAACACCAATTTGACTGCTTCCAATTTTTCGGGAACCAAGTTTTTGGATAAGAAGTTACAGCAGGGCTTTTCCAGTGCTTAAAAGTAATTTTGTTGTCAGTTAAAGCTCTGATTTACCAGAAGTCTGAACTGTTTCACAAAATCAGTGGGTTAATCACTAGCTCATATTTCTAAAAATTATTGTGAGACTTAATACATTTGGTTGACTGCCTTATGGTTTATTTGCAGAGGTAATGAAAATAAGTTTAAACGTATAAAATGTTTAGCCACAGAAATACCAAACAAATTCTTTGTGTTTCTGCCAAAATCAGACAACATTTGGCTTTTTCTACCACAGACACTCTCCTACCTCTATTTCTGCATCATTCAACATGGCAAGGCTCACAGAAAACCAATGCCAAATGAAGAAACTCAGCAAGTGGTTTTTATCCGGCTTCACTGTTTGACCACCAACTGGCAAACACCATAAGAAAAACTGCATAGGAGATAAACGGTTGGGATTTATAGAACGTGATTTGGGAAGGAATTCAAAGTCCTGAAGAATCACAAAATTGTTTTTCCGTTTAAAAACAACAAAAAATCCTCATGCTTTAAAAATTAGGATGGTGGTAACTTTTGTCCTTTTACACCTGTACTCTATTCAATTATTTTACTCCCCAACCTGTTGCTGCTCTTCTAGAGAAGACCAAGGAACTAAAAACACTTTATCAGATGTGTAGAACACAGCAAATAATTGACACTGAACAAATATAAAACACTAACAGAATAAAGGGCAGTTTGAACAAGGTAGAAGACATAAATGACCTCAAACTAGCTAGGTCTCAGGTGACTTTTTACTTAGAAAAATTACCTTAACCAAAGGTAATTAATATTTTTATTCGCTGCTTCAGTTCTCCTCCATAAGCTCTTAATATGTATTCACGTAACAGCATTAATCATGAAATACATGAAAATGTATTTTTAAAAAATCAAATTCAAGGATGCCAAATGTTAGACTTCCAAGACAAAAAGGATGCCCACTTGACTCAAATGTAACTAAGTGCTCTCAAAATATAAGAAATTGTCTTGAGGCAGGAAATGAGAATGAATCCAGGTGAGGAAAAGGGGAAATTCACAGGTTGTAGGTGTATATTTTTCCCCCTTGAAATTAGGAGTTCAGTTCAGTCGCTCAGTTGTCAGAATCAGGTTCTTTTCCAGTGAGTCAGTTCTTCACATCAAGTGGCCAAAGTATTGGAGTTTCAGCTTCAGTATTAGTCCTTCCAATGAATATTCAGGACTGATCTCCTTTAGGATGGACTGGTTGGATTTCCTTGCAGTCCAAGGGACTCTCAAGAGTCTTCTCCAAAACCAGAGCTGCCAAAAGTGGAAAGAGAGGGAAAGACGAAATCTATACTGGTTTTCTTGAGGTTTTGGAGCCAAAAAAAAAAAAAAAAGATAAAACGAGAAGGAACATAAGCAGTATCAGGGGCTTTTAGAGCTGTGCTGCTGCTAAGTCGCTTCAGTCGTGTCCGACTCTGTGCGACCCCATAGACGGAAGCCCACCAGGCCCCTCCGTCCCTGGGATTCTCCAGGCAAGAATACTGGAGTGGGTTGCCATTTCCAGTTTCCTTAAAAGCATTTAGTCCAGGGGTCTGCAGTTCTCCTTGGAGTTAAACCCGAGAAAATGCTTACACAAAATGAAAGCAGGCAGGAGAAAGGCCTCCGTGGTGGAAGGGGCGGGGTGCGGAGAGGCGGGCAGAACGCACTTCCCTTTCCCGTCCTACAAGCTGTCGGAAAACCACGGTCCAATCCTGATGTCTAACTTTACAACGGAAGAAACAGCGAGTAGCTTACAGTCACAACACAGAGCCTAGATCTCAAGCCTCTACACCACTCGCGGCCTCCCAGTTCGCCTCGCGAGGGAGTTAAAAGTGGGCGAGTGAGTCTTGGAAGAAAAGTTATGACCAATCCAGACCTAGACCAACCTAGGTTAGTTATGACCAACCTAATATGCTAGACAGCATATTAAAAAGCAGAGACATTACTTTGCCAACAAAGGTCCGTCTAGTCAAGGCTATGGTTTTTCCAGTGGTCGTGTATGGATGTGAGAGTTGGACTGTGAAGAAAGATGAGCGCCAAAGAACTGATGCTTTTGAACTGTGGTGTTGGGAGAAGACTGTGGAGAGTCCCTTGAACTGCAAGGAGATCCAACCAGTCCATCCTAAAGGAGAGATCAGTTCTGGGTGTTCATTGGAAGGACTGATGTTGAAGCTGAAACTCCAGTACTTTGGCCACCTGATGCGAAGAGCTGACTCATTGGAAAATACCCTGATGCTGGGAAAGATTGAAGGCGGGAGGAGAAGGGGACGACAGAGGATGCGACGGCTGGATGGCATCACCGACTCAATGGACATGAGCTTGAGTAAACTCCAGGAGTTGGTGATGGACAAGGAAGCCTGGCGTGCTGCATCCCATGGGATTGCAAAGAGTTGGACACGATTGAGCGACTGAACTGAACTGAATTGAGGGAGTCTGGGTGCAGCTGCGCGAGTTCAGACGGTGAGAACCGGGTAGGGAGGCAACGGGAGCGCGGACCCGCGACCTGACTGTTCCCCGCTGCGGCCACCAGGGGGCGGGCCCGGCCCGCCGCTCGCGGCTTGCGGTGGTGAACTGGGGAGGCCCGCGCGCGCCGGTCGCCTTGGAAACGGGGGGCGCGGCGGCTGCACTGGAGTGAACTGGCCTGGTCCGCCCGCCGGCCGTGCGCGCTGCCTTCGGGTCCACGGCTGTGTATCCGCACCCGGAAGCCGTCCAGGGGAGGTCAGGACACCGCCTAGCCTCCTTGCTCGGCCCCGGCTCCTTCCAGTCTGACTCTTAAGACTTTTTATGAGCATCTCCGCCCGGTACCCACTGGCCCTGCAGCTGGCTCCGCCACAAAACGGGCCTGGGGTTCCGACTTTCTGGGGGTCCAGCATCGAGTGAAGTGCTGGGCGGTTAGGAGCCGCTAACCTTCTAGCCTTTCACTCAGGAGACACAAAGGGAGGAAGAACTTTTTGGATCCGATCAGAATACTAACGCATCTCTCTTTCCGCCTCAGAGTAGAACCCCTGGATACGTTGCTCATTTGCCTTTCTGAGATCTCAGTTCCGGAGAGCAGGATCTGACTTTATCTCAGGTTTGTAACCTTCGTGATGCCCTCAGCCTCTGGCACACAACTGCCTTCTGTTCGTATGGGGCTTTATCGCTTGGCAGTTTTCCCAAAGCATTTGAGCCTCATTAATACTCCTGACAGGTAGCAAAGATGGAAGAGAAAGCGAGGGTCAGAGATGTCTAGAGACCTGTCCGAGGTTATAAAACTCCTTCATGGAGGAGCTAGGTCTAGACTCCAATCTCCTTAGTGCTCTTTTCGCTGAATCCTCAATCTGGTGAAAGGCTTTAGATGACAGACCCCGCAAATCCTTGGGTCCTTAGTACCAGCATGGAGCCCTCCCGCTGCAGGAGCTTTATAAGCTCTGGGTGTGGCGTTGATGGCTCTTCACCCTCAGCTTCTTGCCCTGGCCGCTGGCAGCATCCTTCTAAATAGGACGCTTGGCTTCTTTCTTTTATTAATCTGTTAGATTTGTATCGCAGCTTGTTTGTCTCCTCATTCCCCTTCTTACCCCATAATTCTCTGCTGGGTGGAGAGAGTTGAGAAAGCAGTTGGGAGGTGAGAGAACATGTCACATCTGATGACAAAAAAAGAGAGAAAGCTTCCTGTGAAGGCAGAGAAGGAAAAGAATAAGATTAGGGATTTATCAACATGTGTAATAATTGCTCATTGTTTTCTTTCCACCACCCCCAAGACCGAGCCCCAGTTGGCACGCTTTATTCACTGTTAAAGGAGAGAGGTCTTTTCATTCTCCTTCGCCATCAGAGTGTGGAAAGTCCTGCATGTATATATGTCCATTATTCTCACCATATTCTCTTCATGGTTATGTTTCTTTTCCAAATTGGCTGTATCTTACATTTTAAAGTTGTTTGAGGCTGTATGTACATGATCTATACAAATGAGGTGGGTCTGAAATTTTGTGAGACTAAATTTAGGTGATATCATCACTACTAAGAGCCTTTAAATGCATTCAGGTTTGTTTTTTTTTTTTAATATATGCTGGAGAGCATTTCCACAACATTTTAGATTGTATTAAAAATAGTATCCTAGCCTAAACTGAGAATTTGAATTTAAAAGTCATTTTACTTTCCAATCAGGGTATATACAATATTATGAGCAAATATATAGGACCATCAGGAAAGAAAGTGACTGTGCATGTTATTTGCCAGTCGGGCATTTGAATCAGGTCTGAACACCCAGTTTGTGCCTATGGGAGATGGTGACCTATATGTTAATATCTGTTTTTGAATTCCCAAAATGAGTTGCTGAAGTAGTTACCTTTCAGTATTTGAGGAGTTATGCCTTGTTGAAGATGAGTGCCTTAATGGTTAGATGTCAGATTGTTCGTTAACAAAGGCTTTTGGAAGTACTGCATTATTACAGCTGTTGTTAGACTGACATAATTTTATAGCTTGTTAATGGCAAAGCCATGTCTAGACTTCAAGACTTCCAATACTCATAGAGAGATCTTTTTTTAAATAAATCATGGTCTCAACCCCTGATGGAATCTTATTCGGAACTTTTATCATTATTGATGCTATTAAGTAAATATCCACCATTTCAATCTATGAAACATTAGCTAGCAAACATCAGGATCTACTTCAAACGTCTAGAAAGGCATGAGGGCAGAATTGCCACTCCCAGCCTCCATAGAACTATGAAAGGAGTCATTAGGAAGCTTCTGGATATTCATGGCTCCACAAAGTCATGAGGAACTTTCTAGGTATTGAGCCAGGACCCTGAGACAGTGCAGGAAAGGACAGACTCCTTGTTTGGGGGATAATGCAGAACGTAAAGAATCCACCTGCAGTGCAGGAGACCTGAGTTTGGCCCCTGGGTCAGGAAGATTCCCTGGAGAAGAGAATGGCTGCCAACTCCAGTATTCCTGCCTGGGAAATCCCATGGACAGAGGAGCCTGGTGGGCTACAGTCCATGGGGTCACAAAGAGTTGGACACAACTGAGTGACTAACACACTTTACAGAGTCAAAGCATTATGGGATGAGAGGATATTTGAAGAAGATGGCTTACTATATATTGCTTTTTACTAAATAGACTTCTTACTTTTCACTGAGAAGCATTTGGGGAATACTTTTTGAAACATTTCCTGATAGAAAATGATTATGGAATAGTCTCTGAAAATGATGGATACCCAAGTCCTTAAAACCCAGCCTCTTCTCCTGCCCTCACTGGGTGTGTGTATTTGTGTGTGGGTGTGCACATGCGTGCACTCAGTACTGTCCAACTCTTTGTGACCCCATAGACTGTAGCCCACAAGGCTCCTGTTTCCATGGAAATTTCCAGGCAAGAATACTGCAGTGGGTTCCCATTTCCTCCTCCTGATCCACTGATCGAACTGGTGTCTCTTACGTCTCCTGAACTGGCACGTGGGTTCTTTCCACTAGTGCCACCCGTAATGTATGTTATTGATGCCCCAACAGAGTTGGGAGAGGGAAAACAAGCACAAAAGATCATGCCCTGGGGAAGTAGCTCTCTAGCATTTATTACTTGTATGGTTTTCTAAAGTCTTTAAGAGTTGCTCTCTCTCTCTCTCTCCTTTTTTTAAGTTCCATTGGAGTATGCTTCTTTCTTCCTATCAGTCTAAGTAGAAGTCTCACCTCTTTTATATTTTATAACTACAGGCCAGAAAAATTGCCACAGACGAACAGGCCCTTAATAGATGTTTGAAGTTACTGACAAATCCGGGCAAGTATTCATTTGTCAGGAATTATTTTAAGCGAAATCTTCTTGGAGGATAGTTATTTTGTAGCTGTTTTTTCTAGACTTCTCCCCTTTTCCCGAGAAATCCTCTAGGTGGTCAGGAACTGTAAATCCTTGTCAATGTTTATTAAAATCCCCATTGTTTGTAGGACATTATCTGATGCAAAAGTACATTCTGACGGAATGTCATTAGCTCACTGCAAAAAAGCAACTGTTAAGCAGGTGACCCAAATGGCTTTCTAATTTTCTGTAAAGTATGTGAAACAATGAATCTTAATATAGTTTATGCACAAACCACTTATGCTTAATGGATCCACATTTTCACTCATATTTTATTAAAATCTTTTGCCTTGAGCTGCAGTTAGGTAACTGTAAATTGGTCAGAGAGTCAGAAACATAAGAGCCAGGTAACTGAAGTAATTGAGCAAAATGAGGTCATTTTTCCTCCAGCACCAGATGGGTACCACAGGTGGGAACTATAACACTTGATCTCTTCCATATGACTCAGAAAGAAAATTAGAGATTAATGTTATTTGCTTCAGCTTTTAAATAAAATATTTTATAGTAAAAGTTTTTGTTAAACACTAAGTTCTTGTAAAAAGCAACCCTTGACAGCATGCTATGGTTTTGTGTAGCTGTTAAGTTAAAAATCCTAATTTTAAAATAGAAAGTAATATAAAAATTCAGTTTTCCTGAAACAAAAGATAGCAATTTTGTTTTCCTAGAGATGTTTCTGTGAACTGTGCCAGTATGCAGCCTATGGAATCATTCTCAATACTTCCACATCTGAGACGATAACACAATATATTAACCTGTCTTACTGAATTGAATCTTTCTGATATGTTACCTTTGTGGTTTTCATTTAAAAAGTATTGTAGTATATTTACATTCACAAATCCTAGAATCTATTAGGATACAGAGATGAACACACTTGGCTAGAAAAGTCTTAGGCACCAAGACTGAACCTCGCTAGAGGTCTGGTTATGCAAACAGCAAGTCTGTAGGGGAAAAGTGTGTTTTTATTTCAGAGAGTGTTTCCATTGTGGATCTGAATGATTTGTGTAGATTGCCTATTCGGTGATCCAAATCAGTGATGAAGGCTGATGGTCGAAAACCACATGGATTCGTCTTTACACCTCACCTCTTACTTGGTAGCAGGCAGACAGTCCTCTGCTTTAGTTACCCGAAATTTACCAGATTATGCTTCTGGAGCCATAACTAAAGGGGCAAAAATACTTACTCAGTTCTTTCTGTATGGCAGACACTATGCCAGGTGCTTTAAATACTAACCCGTTTCATCCTTACCAGTGTTTAAAATAAGAATTTTGTTCTCACTTTACAGATGATGGAACTGAAGCTCAAAAAGATTAAGTAGCCTACTCAAGGTCACCTAGATAGTAGGTGGTAGATCTAGGATTAAAATATGTCTACCTGATTCATCCATCTAATTGTTCATTTGACAAGGACCGGATCTACTGTGCTAGGAGGGGTAATATAGTAATGTACAAGAATTACATCACCCCCACTCTCATGGAGTTTCCAGCCATTTTAACAAATAACTACAAAGGTTATGTTTTTCCTACCACACCCACCCACACCCACCTAGTAATACATTGAATGCAGGTTAGGTACTTACCTTCTTGAGATCTGTTGTTGTTGTTCAGCTGCCAAGTCATGTCCAACTCTCTGCAACCCCATGAATTGCAGCACGCCAGGCTTCCCTGTCCTTCATCATCTCCTTACGTTTGCTCAAATTCATGTCCATTGAGTCAGTGATGCCATTCAACCATCTCATCCTCTGTCATCCCCTTCTCCTCTTGCCCTCAATCTTGCCCAGCATCAGGGTCTTTTTCAGTGAGTCAGAACTTCGCATCAGGTGGCCAAAGTATTGGAGCTTCAGCTTCAGCATCAGTCCTTCCAATGAACACCCAGGACTGATCTCCTTTACGATAGACTGGTTTGATCTCCTTGCAGTCCAAGAGACTCTCAAGAGTTCAGCACCACAGTTCAAAAGCATCAGTTCTTCACTCAGCCTTCTTTATAGTCCAACTCTCACATCCATACATGACTACTGGAAAAACCATAGCTTTGACTATATGGACCTTTGTTAGTAAAGTGATGTCTCTGCTTTTTAATACACTCCTAGGTCTTCCAAGGAGCAAGCATCTTTTAATTTCATGGCCGCAGTCACCATCCATAGTGATTTTGGAGCCCAAGAAAATAAAGTCTGTCACTGTTTCCATTGTTTCCCCATCTATTTGCCATGAAGTGCTGGGACTAGATGCCTTGATCTTAGTCTTTTCAATGTTGAGTTTTAAGCCAGCTTTTCCACTCTTCTCTTTCACCTTCATCAAGAGGCTCTTTAGTTCCTCTTCACTTTCTGCCATTAAAGGGGTATCATTTTCATATCTGAGGTTGCTGTTATTTCTCCCAGAATTTTGATTCCAGTTTGTGAGTCATCCAGCCCAATATTTCACATGATATACTCTACATATAAGTTAATAAGCAGAGTGACAATATACATTAATAAAAATCCAAAGATAAAAATCTGTCAAGAAAAACTATGATCTTAAAAGATGTGCATTAGTACTTATACCAAATTCTCAAAGTGTTCTTCTTTACCATAAAAACTAAAAACAGTGAGTCTGATTTTCCCTTTTAAAAAATATTATTTTTGATGTTTCTTATTATAAGATACAAAAGAAATTAATAGCTGATAAACAGTCACTGGTAATGAGAATACATTATTTTTATCACTCTTGTTATTTTGCGTTTATAAACCTCTTAACCATTTAAAAGACATTTTTATTAAAGTCCTTATATTTGCTCTTTATAGCAACCCTGGCCAAACCTAGTTTCTTTGGATCCCTGTTCTGACTCTTTTGGAGCCAAGTTTCCTGGTCCTCATAAAAGGTTGTGCTTTTGTTTCATCTTAATTTTTAATAACTAAAAGACATTTATTGAGCTGCTGTTATAGGCAGGGCACTCTGCCAAACACTGTGGAGACATGAAATGATTGAAAAAGTTAAATTCTTGCTCTTAATGAAGCTCGATGGGGGCAACAGTTGTTGATGGATTGTTTAAGAGAGTGAGTCTCAGAAAGTCTGGGGTACTGGTCTGGACCTGCTCTAAGCATAGAACTCAGACTCAAGAATCCAGTTGATTCCTGATGACCCAGCATTATGGATGATATCAGCTCTGGGGATACGGGAGCAATCTGGATGGAAGAGCCAGTTTAAAGTTAAGTCCCAGTAGTGCTTTATATGATAAACACAAAGGAACAAAGGATTTATTTATTTTTCCTGTGTCTCTTTTTTCAAGCAGGTATTCTTCTTACTAGCTAAGCAACACAATGGAAACCGCGGCGAAAACAAATAAAAGGGATATTCAAGATGGGCCGCCAAAAGAAGTCAAATTGCCTATCAGTGAAGCACTTCTAGACTATCAGTAAGTTTAGATTATGGAATCCAAAAGTTCTCATACATAAGTGGCAAGCACTGCTAACACTCGCATAACTCCAGCGGAACATGAAGCGCTCCAAAGCTGTCAAGGAAGCTGGATTAGAGGCATAATTTCACTCTCGTGCTATGTGCATTTTTTTTTTAGGTTTTGGCACGTTGGCAGTAACACAAGCCAAGCTATGAAACAGCATTCGTGAATGGGTCTTGGCTCCCTCGCCCCCTCCATTGAATTATTGGTCACCCTCCCTCAAATGCACAGCAACTTGCTGGCTTACCTCTTCAAATAGAGCACACCTCAGTGTCCGTTTACAAAAGAGTAAATGTACACACACTTCTCTTCTTCATTTAACTTTTTATTTCTAGACATTCCAATTTGCATTGTCCTCAAATGCCTACAAATGAAAACCAAATGATTTATAATTATTTTTCATAAGAACGGGCTTCCCTGGTGACTCAGCTGGTAAAGAATCTGCCTGCAATGCAGGAGACCTGGATTCCATCCCTGGGTTGGGAAGATCCCCTGGAGGAGGGAAAGGCTATCCACTCCAGTATTCTGGCCTGGAGAATTCCACGGACTGGATAGTCCCTGAGGTCACAAAGAGTCGGACATGACTCAGCGACTTTCACTTTAATAAGAATATCTTAATATTTCTATCCCAGGAGCTAGAGACGAGACTAGAGGTGATACCTGTTGTTTGTTTATGTTTTATCTAACTGATGGAGAGTAAGCCCTTCGATAGCTTTTGAACTTCAACTTTGGGTCCCGGGTAGGTGTTTTAATGTGTAACACTTAGGCAGTGAATGAATACATGTCAGTTTTTTTTTTTTTTCAAATAAGAAGGCACTTCATGCCTATTGAGCAAGTATTTGAATGTTAACCAAATACAGGCAAATCCTGATCACTAGAGGACAACAGTTAACAGGCCCACACGGTCCATTCCTAACGAAGCACGGGAGATGGACATTAAACACACAGTCCGGTCTTTCCTGAAAAATTGCATACATCTAAAGAAGATGCTACGGAAGAACAGTGTAGGGTGCTCCGCAACAGCATAACCGAAGGACGGGACAGACTCAGTGCGTACATTCTCGGTCATTTCATTCGCAGGGAGCAGGAAGAGCTCGTCTGAGGGGGCGATGTGGGAGCTGATCTCAGAAAGAGGAGGAACAGATGTATGTTACAGAGCCAGAGCGTGAGGGCCGGAAAGGCTCATGGAAAAGAGGGCGGGTGAGGAAGGGCGTGTCTCAGTCCAGGAACAGAGAGAAGGCAGAGGGAGCGAGAGAGGGCAAGGGCAGGGTCAGATTAGCAGACCCCTGTGGACACGTGGGTCTTGGGAGTAGGAGGCCGTCTATTGGAGGGGGACAAGGTTGAAACTGGGGAGCAATGCTGGAGACCAGGTCTCGACGACATTTGGGGAAAATCCAGTGTCCTTCTTGTGAGACTCCGAGTCTGTATGTTCTTTTTAGAAGATGGTGAGTGAGAGGGTCAGAATACTGACAGCACCCACAGGAAGGGACTTTTCACCAAGTGCCCTTTTATTTAACACTGGAGGTAACATTCAGCGATGGCCAGATTCTCCCTGCGCTCGTTTCGCAGCGTAACTGAAGACTTGGCGCACCGTGGCTTCTGAGAGGTGGGCAGAAAGTCCAGCTCCGTGACTGCAGTCTGATTTCTCACCTATTCCCCACGGCCCACAGGGATGGCATCCAGCTATGGCTCCTTCTCTCTCCTCTGGGTCAGCCAGAGGCCAGTCTTTCTCTTCTTCAACAGAGGTTTCCAAACAGGCGAACATTTAAAAATTCTCATGATCTAGTACAAGACGTAAGTTGAGCATTCCCATGCTTTCCGTTCTCTTCCTTTGTTGAAACTAAATAAACAGCCTCGTGGAGTGGAACAGCCTGGGCCTTCCCGCGCCCTTCTGGCGACACTTCAGCTGTTCCCTGAGGTCCCAGGTGACGGGACTTTAGTCACACGATGAATAGTCAAGACGCCCCCCTCACCATCTGAGGAAGGATCATCCAAGGGTCCCCGGCACCATCTTACGTTTCTCTTATACAACCTCAGCCCCTAACAAAGAGCTCAGGGCCCAGAGTAGGTCGTCCATGACTTCTGAACAACTGAACTTTTCTTAATCTCTCTCAAGAAAATAAGGCCATAGACCTCTGTGGTTGTTGACGAAGAACTGAGACTGCCAATGTTGAATCTGCAGAGTGATCACATCTTAGTCAGCCTTTTTCCTCAGGGAATTTGTTCCAAGACTCCCAAGGGATGCCTGAAATCATGGATAGTACCGAACCCTTTATATACTATGTCTTTTCTTCACGTATACACCTATGATAGAGTTTAATTTCTAAATTAGGCACAGTAAGAGGTTAACAATAAATAATAATAAAATAGAACAGTTCTAACAATATACTATATTAGGGTTATGTGAATGTGGTCTTCCTCTGTCTTTCCCTTTAGCAAAATATCTTATTGCATAATACTAAATCTCTAGGTGACGGTGGTTTTTATTTTCTCCTTTATATTTATTCCCCGCCCTCAACCCAGTTTTCGACAATGAGTGTGGACATAGGCATAGCAATAGGTACAGATATAGTTACAGGTTTTAAAAGTATAATAAGTAAGAGTATAGATTCTTTTTTGAAACCCACATTTGTGTTCCTTCTCAGAATTTTTAACAAAATTGCATGGAGGAAGGGAGTTGACACATTACTATGTTAATACTCAATAAACAACCTATAATAAAAATAGGAAAGAGTTTTATTCAAGCCAAACTTAGGGCTGTAGCCCAGGAGACACAGATGCAAGAAGCAGCTGAACTGTGTTCCACTGACTGCAGAATGGGGAGGCTTATGTAGGCAAAAGGGCTTCCTTGGTGCCTCAGTGGTAAAGAATCCACCTGCCAATGCAGGAGATGCAGATTCGATTCCCTGGGTTGGGAAGATCCTCTGGAGAAGGAAATGGCAACCCAGTCCAGGATTCTTGCCTGGAAAATCCCAGGGACAGAGGAGTCTGGTGAGCTGCAGTCCGTGGGCCCAAGAGTCGGACACGAATTAGTGGCTTAACAACGACAGTAACATACAGGCCCAAACCACAGTTACATGTTTGTCAAGAATTAGGGTTGGAATCAGTGAGAAGTAAGGGCTCAAAGTAAGGACTTTGGGGCCATAAAATTGCAGCTGGCAGCCCCTGGCAAAAATATTGTTTTGAAAATGGCCGGTGGCATCTATGAGTTTGATACAGTTCAAAACAGAGTTCTCAGTGATACAGAAGTGTGTCTGAAACTGCATCCAGTGTGGCCGCCCAGCTCCTTTTTGAATGCCTGAACCACAGTTACTCCATTTTCATGTTTAAATGCATTCTTTTCTGTCACGGTTAAAGCAGATGAACAATAGATGTTTGACAGGCCTCAGGTTGTTTTAGTCAGCATAAAGTTCAAGCCAAATCAGGAATAAGCCAGGATGACTTCCTCATACCTCAATATGTGAAAATTCCTTCCATCAACTAACATTTTAATAAGGAGGGAAGGGACAAGGTGACAGACGACTGCATTAGTGTTAATTCCATATCACTGTGCTTCAAAACAGCTCAATGCCCTTTTCAAAGCACTTCAGTGTATATTAAGTGCTCAGTATAAATCTCATTGGTTTATTTTCCCACTTGCTTCAGCATTTAGTGTGACATGTGGGTTACTAGGGCACTGAGTAGATAAGGGAGATGGGAAAAGAAGAAGTGTTCAGAGAACAGGGAGGCTTGAATTCCCACAGTGGCTAGTGGTGGGGAGCCCTGAGGCTTAGCTTCCTCTGAAAGTGTTAGTCATTCAGTCCTACTCTGTGACCCCATGGACGGTAGCCCACACCAGGCTCCTCTGTCCATGGAATTCTCCAGGCCGGAATACTGGAGCGGGTAGCCTTTCCCTTTTGCAGGGAGTCTTCCTGACCCAGGGATCAAAGCCAGATCTCCTGCATTACAGGCGTATTCTTTACCGTCTGAGCCACCAAGGAAGCCCTGCTTCCTGATAAATTCATCATCTCTGAGGCCTGCGGAGGCTGAAGTGAATTCCCAGGATAGGCTAGGTGAAGTTAAGCCTGCAACTACTGAACAGTCCACAAGGGGGCTGTTGAAGCAGCCAAACATTCAGGGCATCTTAGAATCCACCCCACCCCCAGGCTTGCTGATGCCACTCAGACCTCTCCGAACTGCCCCCTGCAGAAGCAACTCAAGGCAAAGCCTAAAGGATTTACTCATTTTAAAAATGCTTTTCCCCTTCATTTAGAAAGAAAGTGCTTTATTTTTCTCTCTACTAAATTTCAATTCAGTTCAGTTCAGTCGCTCAGTCGTATCCGACTCTTTGCAACCCCATGAATCGCAGCACGCCAGGCCTACCTGTCCATCACCAACTCCCGGAGTTCACTCAAACTCATGTCCATCGAGTTGGTGATGCCATCCAACCATCTCATCCTCTGTCCCCTTCTCCTCCTGCCCCCAATCCCTCCCAGCATCAGAGACTTTTCCAATGAGTCAAACTCTTCGCATGAGGTGGCCAAAGTACTGGAGTTTCAGCTTTAGCACCAGTCCTTCCAAAGAAATCCCAGGACTGATCTCCTTCAGAATGGACTGGTTGGATCTCCTTGCAGTCCAAGGGACTCTCAAGAGTCTTCTCCAATACCACAGTTCAAAAGCATCAATTCTTCAGCGCTCAGCTTTCTTCACAGTCCAACTCTTACCACCCATACATGACCACTGGAAAAACTGTAGCCTTGACTAGACCGACCTTTGTTGGCAAAATCAACAAAGTTTACAATATAACAAATATAAATGATATTCCAGGGGAAGGACTGAGGACATAATATTAAAATTCACTTGAAATTTACTGAGCACTTACTTTATGCTAGAAACATGCACATATGATTTCTTATTTTCATCTTTATAAAATACATAGAGCTGGGTGGGTGTTGTTATCTCTCTCTTGACAGCTTGGAAACTGAAGTTCAGAGAATTGACTTGTTGAGGTCATGTAGGTAAGAAGTGGAAGAGACAAGATTGAAAAGCAGAGTTTCTCATTTTGTAAATACTCCTGTGTTCACTACACCACAGAGGTGCTATATATATATATTTATATTTATATATATATATATATTTAATAGAGGCAAGGGATTTACATTGGGCTAGTTCTGTTCCTTTATTTTGGTCTCAGATTTAAAGTGGTAAGATTTATGAGGTAATAGAGATACCCTTAACTCTTCAAATACATATCGAATTGCCTATACCAGAGTCTTCCCATGCTTTCTATACTTTATACCTAACAGACATTCAACAAATACTTGTTTGGTATTTTAAAAATGTACTTGTGTCAAGAAAGAAACCTTTTACTGTTTATGGACAAGATGGTATCCTAATGAACTTGACCAATAGGTCAGCCTGGCTTACCCTACTGTTCCAAGAAGCTGTGCTTGCCCCTGTAAAGTCTTTGTCTTGTCATTTTTGTCTGAATGTTTTTGGATTTCCAGGAAGCATCTTTTCTGTATGCCCTTTCCTGGGTTCTTTTTATGCTGAATTATTTATAGATAATGAGAAAGTATAAAAGTTATGACTATGAAATAAAAATGGGGATTGATATTTTTTAAAACTTGAAGTTATCTCTCTAATACATATTTTAGTGAGTAAAATATACTATTTACAACATCAGTAAAGATTCTTATCCCTAAACAGGGTTTTATAGTATATTTAATACTTTATTTCAAGTCAAATAGTATAATTTAAAATTTTTCTTTCATTAATTTTTCCTAAAGGAAATAATTGTAACACATTATTTCTGTTATTAGCTGTCAAATAAAGGAAAATGCACTAGAACGATTTATGGCTCGAATAAAGAAACTTAGAGAAAAGAATCAAAAGTATCATGAAAGAGTGAGTATAAAATATAAAGCCGATATCTAGTCATTGAACATTTATGCAAATGCTTAAAAATTTTTTGAGTTATAATGAACTCTAGGAAATTATCTTCTTTAGTGCTTAGAGCTGATTAATTTACAATATATTTAAATGTATTTTTGTACATGCGACGCAAGAGGGTACTGCTGTTTCTATTTATTAATTATAATGCCAAAGGAAGTCACCTTGAATTGTGTTATTTAGATCATGAGGACACTGAATCTTATGTTAAAAAATGTAAAGCTCTGCAACCCCATTTACTTTTTAATTTCTTATTTAACCAAACTATAATCCTGAAAGATGATGCTATGAAAGTGCTGCACTCAATATGCCAGCAAATTTGGAAGACTCAGCAGTGGCCACAGGACTGGAAAAGGTCAGTTTTCATTCCAATCCAAAAGAAAGGCAATGCCAAAGAATACTCAAACTACTGCACAATTGCACTTATCTCACACGCTAGTATAGTAATGCTCAAGATTCTCCAAGCCAGGCATCAGCAATATGTGAACCGTGAACTTCCAGATGTTCAAGCTGGTTTTAGAAAAGGCAGAGGAACCTGAGATCAAATTGCCAACATCTGCTGGATCATCGAAAAAGCAAGAGAGTTCTAGAAAAAAATCTACTTCTGCTTTATTGACTATGCCAAAGCCTTTGATTGTGTGGATCACAAGAAACTGTGGAAAATTCTTCAAGAGATGGGAATACCAGACCACCTGACCTGCCTCTTATATGCAGGTCAGGAAGCAACAGTTAGAACTGGACATGGAACAACAGACTGGTTCCAAATAGGAAAAGGAGTACGTCAAGGCTGTATATTGTCCCCCTGCTTATTTAACTTCTATGCAGAGTACATCATGAGAAACGCTGGGCTGGAAGAAGCACAAGCTGGAATCAAGATTGCCAGGAGAAATATCAACCCCTTGGGAAACGAGGATTCCTGTCTTCCTCATGGGGCAAATTTGTCCATTTGTTCAGCAAATACGTGCTGGGCAAGACAACCCTGATGTTGTCGTGATTCTGAAGGACCAGGCACTTGCAGCAGGAACTAAGAAACTGAGGTCGATGGATGAGAGTGGAAGGGGAAGTCTGGCTGCAGCACTTGGAGACAGGTCCCACTTAGAGAGGTCCCAGGGCACAGGAGAGTGAGCTGCCACCAGGAGGCCCATGCACACCCCAAAGTGGTCAGCACTGGAACCCCAGCTAGCTTTGGGACTTCTGTTTGGTTGTGGAAAGGACAATGGATCAGGACTGAGGAACCACTTTCCCATAACCCATCAAGTGGAGCCAGAGACAATGTTCTTGTTTCCAGGAGGATTAGCTCAAGACTGTGATAGGTCTAAGTTGGCTCCTAGAGTTATCGGTGGACCCAGCAGTGAGGAGCATAGGAAGACAGACTAGCTCAACTGTATTTATCTATTTATTTCCATGTGCACTGCTGTTGCGACAGTTTAAGCCAGCATCATCTCTTACCCATCCTTTCCCTAACCAGCACATTTTCCACAAAGCAACCAGAATGGCCCTTGGAATATGGCAAACCTTTCAGTGCTTAAAATCCCACAGTGGCTTCCTGCTGCACAGAAAATAAAATCCATAGATCTTCCTGAAGCCTTCAAGGTCCTTCAAAATTTGACCTCTACTCACCTCTCCAATTCATCTGCAGCCATCCCATCCTTTGCTTACCCCCGTTACTTTTAAATCGGAGAAGGTGTTGGCACCCCACTCCAGTACTCTTGCCTGGAAAATCCATGGACGGAGGAGCCTGGTAGGCTGAAGGCCATGGGGTCGCTAGAGTCAGACACGACTGAGCGACTTCACTTTCACTTTTCACTTTCATGCATTGGAGAAGGAAATGGCAACCCACTCCAGTGTTCTTGCCTGGAGAATCCCAGGGACAGGGGAGCCTGGTGGGCTGCCATCTATGGGGTCACACAGAGTCAGACACGACTGAAGTGATTTAGCAGCTTCTTTTAAATATTATGAAGCCCATCTTTTTCTCACTATGGTACCTTTACAACAAAGAGGCCGTTTCCTCTTCCCAGAATGCTCTTCTCTTGGGTAGCTCCTCTTTATTCCCCCCATCTTAGCTGGGATGTTGCATAAAAATATTTCTCTGTTATTTAAATAAAAGCCCTTTAGGTAGCAGCAATCAAATCTTATCTTTGTTTCTCCAAAGGGCCCAGCATGAGTAGGTGTTCAATAAATATTTGTTGGGTTGATCCACAAATACCAGTGGGAGGAAAAAATTTTGAGGTCACAGATATTTAAATTGCTAAGTTTAACATGACTCGTTAGCAAGATACATTTTTCTCTGCAGTTAGTCCAAATCAGAAATGTCCAGATCGGACAAGTTATGCCCTCTTCTTTCATCGTTTCTTCCTATGCGTTTAGCTTTGTTTAGATGATTACCCCGATCTTTCTTTCCTTCTCTGTCTGCGTTCATTGCTCCTCTGCAGCACTAGCCATCTCACAGCTCACTGTGCCCACGTCCTTACTTCCCAGGACACACTTCACTCCTACTGTTCCCCTACAACCGCTCCAGCGAAAGTTGTGCTGACCAATTAGCCAGGCCCAGTGTACTCTTTTGGAGAAGGGCATGGCAACCCACTCCAGTATTCTTGCCTGGAGAATCCCACAGACAGAGGAGCCTGGCAGGCCACAGTCTGTGGGATCGCAGAGTCGGACATGATTGAGTGACTAGCATTACATGAATGTACTCTTCGAGGCCTAACCTTACACCTCACTCCTCCGGCAGTCACTCCTGGCGTCCTGAAACTCTTTTTTCTTTGGGCTCCAGGACATCACTCTTTCTTGAATTTACTTCTACTTCTCTGATATTTCTTCTTTTTCTTTTTTTTCATTGTTTTTTCCCCCTCAAATAGGAAAAGAAACTACCCTTAAATTAGAGTGTTTATTCCCACCCTTTAATTAGAGTATTTATCAATGTTCTGATCTTAAATGTACTCTTTCACTCTAAACTCTCTCTGGATCATCTTATTTAACATCATGGCTTCAAATGCCATCTTTGTGGTGATATGTCTCATATGCATATGTGACAGAATTTATAATCCTACTGAAAGGGTTCCTGACCCAATTCCAACTTGTGTGTGTGGAGGCTTCCCCTCACCAACAAGTGATTCTCTCTGACACTTACCTACCTGGAGATAGAATCACATTCCACAGGTAAAGGGCTCAGTCCCACAAGACCACCCTGCACTTCAGATGCCAGTTACCAGTCCAGGGTGTTACTTGTACATATGGTTGACTGGCTATAAATCAGGGGCTTTCACAACCCCATCCTCCTCAGGTTCGATTAACTTGCTAGGATGGCTCACAGAACCAGGAAAACCCATTTACGCACTAGATCATTAAAAAGGTATTAAAGGCTATGAATCGACAGTCAGATGAAGAGATACAGAGAGCAGAGTGAAGTGAAAGTTGCTCAGTCGTGTCCAACTCTTTGCAACTTCATGGAGTTCTCCAGGCCAGAATACTGGAGTGGGTAGCTATTCCTTTCTCAACCCAGGGATCAAACCCAGGTCTCCGACTTTGCACGTGGATTCTTTACCGGCTGAGCCATCAGGAAGCCCCTAGAGAGCAAAGTACCAAACAAAAGAGCTTCTGCCCTTGCGGAGCTTGGGGTCTGGCCCAGCAGCACTTGGAAACTCTCTGGGAAAGGACCAAAAGATGCTCCTTTTCCAGGTTTTAATGGAGGCTTCATTACATAATCGTGATTGACTAGATCCTTGGCCAGTAGCAGTTGATTCCACCTCAAGTCCCTCTCCTGTCCCTGGGAATCAACGTGAGGGACTGCAATCCTCTAATAACTTGATCAGTTCTCCTGGCAATCAGGCCCCCTCCCTTTCTCTCTCCCAGATTCAAAAGTCACTTTCATTAACATAAACCCAATTATGATGGCAGAAAATTCCATGGGTTTTGGTCACTGTGGGCCAGGAACTATGGTTGAAAATCATTTTTAAAAAACCCATAAGAATATATCTAAGAAATACAGATATATATTTATATATCTATGTATATATATTTATATCATAAATTTATCATATCTATTTATGCTCTTTGGAAGGAAAGCTATGACAAACCTAGACAGTGTATTAAAAAGCAGAGACATCACTTTGCAACAAAGGTCCATCTAGTCAAAGCTATGGTTTTTCCAGTAGTCATGTACAGATATGAGAGCTGGACCATAAAGGCTGAGTGCCAAGAAATTGATGCTTTCAAATCGTGGTGCTGGAGAAGACTCTTCTTGAGCAAGAAGACTCTTGCTGACCCTTGGACAGCAAGGAGATAAAACCAGTCAATCGTAAAGAAAATCAATCCTGAATATTCATTGGAAGGACTGATGCTGAAGCTCCAATACTTTGACCACCTGATGCGAAGAGCTGACTCACTGGGAAAGACACCGATGTTGGGAAAGATTGAGGGCAGGAGGAGAAAGTGGACAACAGAGGATGAGATGGTTGGGTGGCATCACTGACTCAATGGACACGAGTTTCACTATCAGGAGACAGTGAAAGACAGAGGAGCCTGGCGCGCTGCAGTCCTTGGGGTCGCAAAGAGTTGGACACAACTTAGTGACTGAACAACAAAGAAATACATTTTAGTCACCTGAGTGACCAAAGATATACATACATATATTTCTTATAAATGACAGTATCACAACCATACACTAAAAAGAAAAAAATGTAAAAACTGGTGCAATAGAAATAAAATCTCTAGTTCGATTAGTAACATTGTACCAATGTCAGTTTCTTGGCTTTGATGCTGTGCTCTCATTAGATAAGATGTTACCATTTGGGAAAGCTGGGTGGACAGTAGACAGGAATTGTGTGTCCTATTTTGGCAACTTCTATTCTTATTCTTGTGAGTCCAAAATTTTTAAAAGGCCATGAGATGGCCTTATAACAAAACAAAAATAATCCTTCCTTTGTAGCTTAGATACTAAATCTCCTTTCTTCTATTTATAATATGATAATTAGTCTTACCTCAAATAATAAATTTACTTCATAAGATAAATGTCTTCTTTTTAAGCATATTGGTGGATATATTTAAATTTATTTTTCAGTATATCACTCAAAATAATTTTTCAGATATAGTGAACTTTGCAACACCGTCAGACACCTTTCTTTTCTATTTGAAATTCATACAGGATTTGGGAAGTTTAATATAGATGTTATTAAATGCTTATGGCCTTTTAGATTCTTAGGAATACATAAGAGCTGTCAAAACTCCCTATGGACATCTCATCTTCAGTTTTATTCTGAAGTTTGTTTTTTTTGGTCAGCTTGTTGTTTACCCCAACTTTTATCAACACCTCAGGGAGCTGTGGGCTTCCCAGGTGGCAGAGTGGTAAGGAATCCGCCTGCCAATGCCGGAGACACAAGCGATGAGGGTTCAGTCCCTGGTCAGGAAGATCCTCTGAAGGAGGAGATGGCTAGCTACTCCAGTATTCGTGTCGAGAAAAGTCCATGGACAGAGGAGCCTGGCAGGCTACAGTCCATAGGGCTTCAAAGAGCCGGACACAACTGAGTGCACACACACACACATACACACGCACACACACACACACACACACACGGAGCTGTAATGTTCAACAACTGTTGATTGTTTTTGACAAGCCAATCTGGGAAAAGGCTGTTAAGACACTGGGTAAGCTCTGAGTCAGGTCAAATAAAGACAAGGCTTGCCAGTGGGATCTTCCAGGGAATTACCAGATAAGTCAAATAATGGCCCTTATTTAGGAACTTGGCTTTGCAAGAGTTCTGCCTCTCTTACTTCTCTCCCCGACCCTCAGCCACAGGCTGCTAGATTGCTGGGTTTTGCCATAATTGTGGGGCTGTTGGTTTTTAGGGTAAGTTTGAAATGCCACGAAACTCACTGTTCTTACTAAGATTCAACCATTTTTCTTGAATAAACACTCCCTGGAACTTACTGAAAAGCCTTTAATTTCCAGAGTTCTGAAAAGTTGATTTTGCCAATTTTGCCAATTTTTTCTCATTGCCTTTATGAAGAAGCGGATTTTCAGTAGTCTTACTCCACCACTTCTGTTTATGTCATTCTCTACAAGATTTTACAAAATTAGAAGGAAAGAAATTCCGTTTTCAGATATATATCATATCATGAATTCTTTGGTACTAAAAATTCTTCAGAGATAGAATTCAGATACTTTAGAATATTGCAAACAAAAAATCAGAGAAGTTAAACTGCGGGATTTTGAATACCATATATTTTTCATCTTTATTTCTATTTTTTTAAATCACTCAAAGCCTGTCCAGTCTGTCTTTTTGTTTTTTGGCTATATTTATCAATACTGAGCATCATAAAGTTAATTGTTTGTTGCTTTTGTTCAGTTTATCAAAGTTTTAAATTAAAATTCTAAAGCATTGATATGACAATCATGTCATACAGCCTGTGGAATGACTTAAAGAGCATTAAGGTTACATTAAAATCCTCTCAGGAGTTTATTAAACTAGTGTCTATTTTGCTAAACAATTTTAAGAAATCAAATTTTTCAGCCATCAACTTTAAAGTTTGTTGGATTCAGTATTAAAGACCTGAGTTTTAGTAGGCTGCAGCACTATCAATAAATCACAGATATTTAGATTATCAGAAAGAATTTGGCTACCCAAAGTGTGGGCTGTGGGCCAGCAGGTTTGGCATCATCTGTAATGTATGAGAAATGCAGAATTACAGGCATCGTACCAAACTTAATCAGCATCTGCATTTTTAACAAGGTCCCCAAGTGCTGGGTATACACATTGAAGTTTCAGAAGTATTGGCTTAGAGAATCAATTTTAAGAAAGAAAATATTCTTACAGTAGAGTATCTATGAAGGTTGCTGCTGCTGCTGCTAAGTCACTTCAGTCGTGTCTGACTCTGTGCAGCCGCATAGATGGCAGCCCACCAGGCTCCCCCGTCCCTGGGATTCTCCAGGCAAGAACACTGGAGTGGTTTGCCATTTCCTTCTCCAATGCGTGAAAGTGAAAAGTGAAAAGTGAAAGTGAAGTTGCTCAGTCATGTCTGACTCTTAGCGACCCCATGGACTGCAGCCTACCAGGCTCCTCCATCCATGGGATTTTCCAGGCAAGAGTACTGGAGTGGGGTGCCATTGCCTATGAAGGTTAAGAGAATAAAAACATGAATGTCAGAAATAAAATATAATGTTGAAAAACTATAGTAAAGAGAATGTTAAATTATAGGAAAATAAGTAATTTTTAAAAGTAGTATTAGAATATTTTAAATATATACATTTTGTTAGGTTTAAGAAATTGAAGGAAAGACCCCAGGAAAGTGAGTATTAAAACTTAAAGGGAGAAAAAAAAAAAAAGGAAGGCTAAGAAAAGTACAAGAAATATGTATTAAGTTGACACACAATAAAATATCTCTACATATACATAATAAACCAGCAAGGGCAAAAATAAACTCTTAAGTTGATTAAATAAGAAACATGGAAACATGGACTGGATATTCACAAGAAGAACACAGTTCATGTTTCAAGTGTGGAGTATTGGAATGGTGAGTGATCATCACCCCAGAAGAAGAGAATTAGGGTCACTTGTGAGAAAAGCAAAAAATAATGTAAATCCCACAAGAGCAGTACTTTTGTCTATTTTGTTCATGGATATATGCCTAGTGTCTAGATACTCCTGGCATATGGTAGATAACTCCATAAATATTGAATAAATGAATGATGTTTCCTAGAAAAGAAAGATAATTTGTGGGAGTTGAAGAAATTGACCTCTGAAGTCTAATTTTAATGTTCATTGATCCTATGATAGGGCGATAGACTGGCAGATTATTAACACAGGTTTTAAAATGAAACTGTCTCTTCAGTGATTACTGATTTGATGGATTTAATTTTGAGTCTTCCATCTTCCACATGCTCTTTGGAGATACTATTGAATAAATTATTTCATTAACTATTTCTTATTTTGCAAGCCTCAGCATGAGATTCTGTTTTGAGGGAAAACAATGGAGATACTTCAGCAGAGGTAATTAACAACTCTCTGATATTCACGACAGAATAAACGCTTAAAGGATGAACAGATTTGGCACGTACGGAACCTACTGAAGGAACTCAGTGAAGAGAAGTCAGAGGGATCCGTAGTTGTAACAAGAGAGGAGGTTGAAAACGCAATGAGGGAAAAGTGGAAGTCTGCAAGAGACCAGGAACAAAACTTGAAAGGTGATTTAGGAACTTAGAAAATTATCATAAAGCCATATCAAGTTATTTCTTGAATGTATCAATGCTTTTGTCTCCTAATATGTTCAAAATGCCGTGGACATACTTCAAAGGGCATCATTACCGCCACAACCACAAACCCACCAATGTAGGTAAGTGGGTGAGAGAAGGAAATAGCAAAGTGGGTGGAGATAATGAAGCCAAGTGAGGAGGAGGAAGAGCAGTGGTCAGAAACACAGACCGAAGCCCTCTGGCCTTTAACACCAGCCCGCATGCTGTGAGGCGCCACCCCGAACTCCAGGCAGCGGTGATCTGCTCTTTTGCGGGGAAATTGTCTTGTTTGGTGTCTTCAATGGCTTCAGCCTCCGTTCAGACTTGGGAATGTAAGGGGAGTATAAAGCTTCCTCCCCAGCCCCAGTATCTCTAAGGAAGCTAAACCCCCTATTTAGATGGGGAAAGAGGGATTGGATTTGGAAAAGGGGACGTTTACAGGACGTGGATAGAAATGATGCTGGTACAGAAGGTGAAAGACACAGGACATAGTCTTGCCACGGGCTCAGGAGGTACCAGGGTCCTGAGAGCTGGACCCTCAGTGTTGACACATGCACTGAAAAAAAATTCCTATTCCTTCATCTTGAGCTTGCTGCTCAGATTTCTAGATTTTTTTTTTTTTTTTTGCCAGAACCTCTATAAATACCATCCCTGCCAGGAACCTGGAAAACAGGGGAGAGACTGGAGTGGTACCAGAAAGCAGTGTGAGAACCTGAGAGGCAAAAACGAGGGGTAGATGTTCTTGGATTTCCCCAAGCTCTCTAGAGAGCCCACTTACTCAAGCACTTGGCCGGGAGAGGCCCTCCATTCGTAGAGAGTTGTCGTTTGGGGTGAAATAGTTACCAAGGCCCCTGGTCAGTCAGCAAGCTTCATTTTTAGGGGCTCTCCACCACTGTTCCATAAGCTTGCTCCGGCTGAGCCCCTGTAGTGACAGCAGTGACGTGACGGCACGAGGTGGTGGATGCGTTTCCTGGCCGGGCCCGTCTCCGGGAGAATCCTGCAAGGGATGCTTTACAAACTCTCTAGAGACGGGTGTGAGACCTCAGCCGATGCTCAGACGTGCTCACTAAGCTGCCTTTGCAGGGAATGGTCCGGTTAGTGGAGGTGTGCCTGTCTGCGGTCTGGGCTGGGGCTGGGGTGTGTGGCACCCAAGACTGGGGACGTGCTGGGTGACTAAGAATTGGAGGGCTGGGCATGTGCGGTGGTCCAAGGGAGAAAGAAGCCCATGGATGCTGATGAAGAGAGGGAAAGGGAGGGAACAGACGTGTCTACAAGGGGTCTCTGAGGCTGTCATGGTCGGCACCAGGCAGTCACCTGCAACTCAGTTGAGTTCATGGAACAGCGGCTGCAGCTCTGCCAGCAGCCTGGGACAGTGCAGAGCCTCTGAGCCATCTGGACCTGCTGAGTCAGAGTCTACATTTGGACAAGGTCACAGGGGGTTTCTGTGCACAGTCAAGTTTGAGAAGTGCTGACGAAACTCCCCTCTTCCAACGTTTACCTGGGATGCTTTCAGTTGCAAGGATAAAAATCCAACCCAGACTAGTCCAAGCATAAAGAAGATGTTAATCTCTTCAAGTAACCAGACAGAAAAGGCAGGGCACTACTGAGCTGACTCCAGAGCCTCACATGCTGTCAGAGCTCAGCTTCCTTTTATTTGTCTCCCTCTCTTGCTCCTCCCCATCACCCCCTCTTTCTAGCCCACCCTCTCCCTCCACACACTGCCCCTCTCATCCCTCTTCTCTCTCTGTCTTCCCCGGGAAAGCTGGCTCCTTTTCCTGAGAATGTTCTCCCTGTGAGTCTAGAACTCTGACCACAGACACCTCTGAACGTACATCCTTATAACCTCAAAGTGGAGTGGAGACAAAAAAAGATATGTTTTCTACCAGTTTCAGTGAAAGCATCTCTAGGGGAGGACTCTGAGCCGAGGCCTAGCTTGGGGTGCACGCTCAGCCTTGGACCAATCCCTCTGGCCAGGAAAAGGGACGTCTGTAGTCAGTGTATTTACATGACGAGGGATAGGAGACATGTGTTACTAGACGAGAAGGGAGAGAGGGGTGCTAAGAAAGCAGAACAGCAGCTGCTGCCCCCATCTGTCTTTCAAAAGCTTCAGTGACATCAACCAACCCTCCCCGCAAAGACTAAATGTGGTGCAGGGCTGAGTCCGGGCAGTCTGCTCACAGAGGACAGCTGATCACTGGCGTCTAGTGTTCTTAATTGTTTAATAGCAAGAACCACTTGTTAAGGGAATTAAAAAATGTATAATCTTATATTTTGAATACTAATATGTTAAGTATGTATTAAAAATGTATTATTATCACGCCTTCGACAAAGACATGTCTGGAGTCCTTCTGGATGTTTGAGCTGAAGAGCATCTCTCTGGCCTGAAAGAATGCTTTATTCATTTTGTAAATACTTATTGAGCCTCAACTAATGGCCAGATTCTCTGCCAAGTGCTGGGTTGACCGAGATGAATAAAATGTCTTGTCCTCAGGAGCTCTCAAACAAGATGGGGCAGGGCAGTGAGTCAAACAGCCATTAAGTTCATTGTACCTGGTTTTGGTGATGCTTCCTTTTCCAGAATATTCAGCAGCTTGATACTCAGCCTAAAGACTGATACTCAGCCTGAAGCCTAAGTACACTGGGGGCGAATTGGAAGTTTATATGATGAGACAGCTCCAAATTTGTACACATTTAACTGAGGAACTTAGCTTTCACTCTGAAGTCTTAACTCGGTGGCGACTGGGAAGAGCGGTGATTATGACTATCATACGCTGTCATTTCACACAAGGAAAGCTCAAAGAGTTGATCTGTAAATGATGGAATCAAACAATGTACTTAACAAAAAAAGGTCACCAAGGACAGAAGAAGGATGTAAGTTGGAATTACTTTGCCCAGAGACATAATGACCAGAAAAATGACAATTTACAAAAAAAGGTGTATGTGAAATAATACATTATACAAAACAGGATGCTTATCAAGCTATCACAGGCATAATTTAAACTTGTGGGTCCCTAGGCATATAGGTTGATTGCATATTGTCATTCTCGGTCACAGCCCCAAACCAAACCATCTACTTTAAAATTGGAAGTTTATTTTTACTGAGATTTTTGAATCATGAGGGATAGATAAACAATAGTTTGAATAGTTTAGATTTCCCTAAATTGTAGATATAAAATTGTATTTAAGAGTTGATATTTTCATATCAGACTTTAACTTCACAAAATCAGAGTGCCACATAATGACGGTTGCAAGGACAACAGAAATGACCCCAAATCTTGATGTTCTTTCAACAGATATGCGCATCCAAATAAGTAATGCTGAGAAGCTATTTCTTGAGAAACTCAGTGAGAAAGAATATTGGGAGGAATACAAAAATGTAGGGAGTGAACAGCATGGTAAACTCATTACCTCCTTACAGAACGACATCAACAGAGTTAAGGAGAATGCCGAGAAAATGTCAGGTCAGTTGCAAGAAAACTGGTTCAGATTCAATTAAAAAAAATCTTTAGGGGGCAGACATTTAGTAAAAGGAAGAAAGAGGTGCTCTGGAATCATCCATCACGCTCTGCTGTCAGCATGAGCACTACGAGTAAGGACACAGTGGAGGAAGTAAAGAAACTATCCCAGAACTACCTGTTGAACTGAGGAGGGGAAGTGAAGGGATGGTTGTGTGGGCAGAAACCCTGCCACTGACTTTGAGAAAGAAGCTGCATTCAGTGGGTGGGGTCTGCATGCTCTCATACCTGGCTCTGGGTCAATTCCACCGTGGAAGGAGGGTCCTGGAAAGGGGTCGTATTATAAGAAATTCACCTGAGGCCAGCTAGGGCAACCTGCCCAGGCTGGACAACCAGAATCATTATAGAAAAATGGCCAAGTAAATGCTAAGTTGTAGTCGGGAGAAAACCGGAGCACAAACACAGGACAGGAAAGGAAGAGGGTGGAGCAGGAAGGCATCAGGGGACAGACCTTACTGGAGGCCACCTGTCCGTCCCTGAGGCCGAGCAGAGTGCCTTCAAAGAACACCAGAGACCCAGAGACACAGAGGTCATAGGGTAGGACAAACGGGAGAAATCTGGCCTCAAAGAGCAGTGTGGGTGGATGGCAGTTCTAAACCCAGCTGGGCCTGGAGGCTTGTTCTGTGGGAGGAGGGTTTATGTGGGTATCCCAATATGCCCTCTGAGGCTCTGCCTGGTCACCCCGCTTCTGGACCAATTTTCCAGTGTGTTTCTCAATTCAGGACCTCTGCACCACATCGGTGGTATAAATTTGGCCCTAATTAGTCTGCAGTTGGAGTTAAAATATTTCAAAAAGTTCTTCTCCCCCAAAAGAAGAGACACCCTCCTACGCTTGTCTGGTCCCCCAGCCACTGAGATCCCCTTTCTAGATAGAAACACCATTGTTAGTTCCTTATGTAACCTTTCAGAAAGATCCTGTTCATGTCTCAGAACATACATGTATGTTACAAAACAGCATGCTACAGATGCAGTTTTTCACCTATTCAAGGAACAATATGGACGTCCTTACAGACCGGTACATGTTAATACTGCCTCATCCTCCCAGTGTCTCCTTTGTTTTATTGTACTATAATTTTTTTAACTACTCCCCTACTCATAAGCATTTAGGTTATTTCCTATCTTACTATTACAAAGAATTCTGCCATGACTGTCCTTACACAATCTCATTTTACTGCGACAAATATCCTTGTATATATGTAATTTCATTTATGTGTATCTCTAAAGGGAAACGGCTGGCCCAAACAGCCCATTCATTTTTATTTTGATAGGCATGGCCCTCTGTAGATGCTGTCCCAAGTGTATTCCTGCTGGTGTGGTGAGGATGTCTGTTTTCCCGCTTCAACAACAAGGGATGTGATCCGGCTTTCTGTTCCTTGTCAGTCTTATAGGTAGACAGTGGTAACTCACTATAGCTTTAATTTCCATTTCTCTTCCTATAAGCAACAGCGAATATCTTTTCATAAACTCAAGAACCATGTGGATTTCCTTTCTGTTCTCATCCTTTGTTCATTTTTCCATTGTGTTGTGGAACTCTGTACTTTCCAAGGAAATTAGCTCTCTTAAATGTGGTTTAAGGTGCAAATATTTCCCCCTTCATTATCAGTCTTCTGTCTGTGTGGTGTTTGCATGAGGAAAATTTATAGTTTTATAGTGCCCAATTTATCAGTCTTTGATTTTATTGAAATTACAAATATGTTCTCTAATATTTTCTTCTAGAATTTATTATATCTTCATCTTTATATTTAAATCTCTGATTTTTTTGTGTGAAGTAGGAAACCAACTTTCTTTTTTGCCAGATGGCTTTCCAGTTGTCTCAACATCATCTATTAAATGAGCCATTTTTACCCTATGATCCACAGTGGTGACTTTATCACACTTTCATTTCCCATGTGTGTTGGCTCTCTTTCTGCATTTTCTATTCTGTTCCATGGATCTATGTATTTGTACAACAACGCCATAGAGGGAAGTCCCTGCTAGTCCAGTGGTTAAGACTTGGTGCTTTCACTGCTATAGGCCCAGGTTCAATCCCCAGTTGGGGAACTAAGATTCCATAAGACATGCAGCATGGCCAAAAGAAAATGTTACTGTTCAAGTGTATTTTTAAAAATTTTAATAGTTTTCCAGCATTCATTTAATAATTTTCTAGCATTCCTCATATTAACTTAATCCATTATCCTGATTAGAAATTTGGATGATTTCTTTGAGCTGAAAATTTTCATGCTGTTGTATCTAACTTGGGGGTGGTGGTAATAAAATTTTTATGCTGCTGGTTGAATCCTGGTATATGGCCAACTTTAGGTATCATGAGAAAGTGGCTGTTATAGGCTTATCTTATTTGCCATTAGTTTTAAGCACTTCTCCAGTACTATTGCCTGGAAAATCCCTGGGACGGAGGAGCATGGTAGGCTACAGTCCATGGGGTCAAAAAGAGTCAGGCATGACTGAGCAACTTCACTTTCACTTTCAAGCATGCAGCAGCAATTCTGCCTGGGGACAATTAAACCACTTTGGGGGCCACTCATTGGACACAATGAATATGAACAGAATGCCTAAATCAACTTGTCTGAAATCTTACTCCTACCATCCCCTTTTCCCCCACCTTCCCCCTTCTTCCATGACTTCTCTGAAATTCTTCTCCCACACCCATGACTATGGAGTTTGTGTTAGCTGCTGCTGCTGCTGCTAAGTCGTTTCAGTCGTGTCTGATTCTGTGTGACCCCATAGACGGCAGCCTACCAGGCTCCTCCGTCCCCGGGATTCTCCAGGTAAGAGTGCTGGAGTGGGTTGCCATTTCCTTCTCCAATTAGCTAGACAGCTTTAATTGCAAGGAATAAGTACTTTAGAAGAAAGGGTTTTTATTGTAAGTGAAATGGGATATTAAAATGAAATTTTAAAAATCTGTTTAAACCTGGGTGTCTATACAATGGGTGGTGGTTGTTGTTAGTCACTAAGTAGTGTGCAATTCTTTTGTGACTCCATGGACTATCTGCCAGGCTCCTCTGTCCATGGAATTATCCAGGCAAGAATACTGGAGTGAGTTGCCATTTCCTTCTCCAAGGGATCTTCCTGACCCAGGAATCGAACCCATGCCTCCTGCTTGGCAGGTGGATTTTTGTAATCCCTGAGCCACCTGGGAAGCCCCCTATATAATGGATACCTCATTCCAAAATAAAGCGAGAATCTGCTATGCAGACTGCCAGTATGATGAGGCAGAAAACAGGTTTCATACCTTCAAGCACTGAATTCCAGTTTATAAAAAGACATTGAGGAGACCATGAAAAAACTTAAAAATTAGGGGACAATTTTTGGAAAGAGCTTGTGGGTGCAGCAAGTTGTACACTATTCCCCAAAGGGCAGGTAAAGTGTAATTCTTCCTTCCCCTCAAATCTAGATGGAAGGTCTTTAAGGAAATTCTTCAGACTGTTCAACATGTATCCCCCCAGTTGGGGGGACACTGAGATCTAGTTTATGACTCACCCTGTAAAATCTACAGGATAAGTGACTGACTAGGTAACTGTTCTAACAGCAGAGCGTGTAAGAGGCATGTAGCTGCCCCCTGGGCTGGGCCTGTGTCTCAGTCTATTCAGGCCCCTATAGCGAAATACCATAGACTAGGCGGCCTGTATATAACACAAATTGGTTTTTCACAGCTCTGGAGGCTGTGAAGTTCAAGGTCAAGGGACTGACAGATGGGGTGCCTAGGGAGAGCTTGCTTCTTGGTTCAGAGACACTGTCTCTTTGCTGTAACCTGACAGAGTGGAAGGGGCAAGAGAGCTCTCTGTTATAAGGGGTCTCTGTTATAAGGGCACTAATCCCACTCATGAGGGCTCTAGCCTCCTGACCTAATGACCTGCCAAATACCAGTACCAGGGGTTCAGGCTGCAACCTAATGATTTGAGCAAGGGGGCGGGGTCACAGACATTCAGTCTGTAGCAGCATGCACTCTCGGAGTAGGTTGTAGCAAAGAGTGGGGTGTTTCCTGTGGACCTGTTATCTGAGAGTGCGCTGGTACACAGTCCTGTTAAATTTTACCTGCGGGTTGACTAGAAGGGTCAACCCACTCCAAAGAGAAATAGGTGCCTGTACATGTGGGAGGGAGGAGGAGACAGAACCAGAGGCCAAAGGGGCAGTCATCAGCCAACCTCCAGTGACAGCACATCCCCTGCACAAGGGCATGCGGTGAAATGTACCCAGCGATGGGGAAGGTGGTCCTCCGGGGAACCTGCACAAACACCCCCGAGAGAGGAGCCTCAATCTCGAATGCCAGCTGGACCCAGAAAGTGAGGCCTTAGCTTGAGATAGTCAAGTGAGATAGTGAGTCAAGTGAGATAGTCAAGGCCAAAGCTTGAGATCAGTCAGGTGAGGGCTTTCTTGTCCTTCCAAGGCTCCCCTCCAGCCCTGAGGGGGAAGGAGGCATGCCAGCTCAAGGCAGAGGAAACAGTAGTAGGTTCAAGCTAGGAAGGGAATAGCCATAACTTTGAATGAAGCTTAAAGTTTTGATTATTACAAAGACTAGATATCTTAATTTCAGATTGGAAGATCTTCAGTTATCACAAAAGAACCAGAAAAAGTCATAGGATTGCCATGCATGTTGTTGAGAGAGGGCTAATAGCCTCACAGTATGAATTTTGAAGGGAAGAGAGAAGAAATGTCCCTGGATGGTCCCATGGTTAAGGATTTGCCTTCCAGTATGGAGGACACAGGTTCGATCCCTAGTCAGGGGACTAAGGTCCCACATGCTGTACCATGTGCCACTCCTAGAGAAAGCCTGCATGCTGCAATGAAGACCCAGTATGGCCAAAGCAAAAACAAACACACACAAAAAATGGGGGGAAGAGAAAAACAAGGTTTGTCGGTGCCCCGTGGTCACGTTTGGTGGGCAAGGACTTTCTGTGAAGGACGGGAGGACGGGGGATGGAGACAGACGGCCCTTAGATCAGTGCTGGCTCCAGGGATGGGGTTCCTGCCTGTACTTGTCGCCGCGGTCTGTGACTGTCCCCTCAGGGCACCTCTGCTCTGCTCTCTCGGCCTGTCCCCACTCCGTCCTTGCTCCCCGCAGACTAATTCTGAAGAGCATCATCGTGATCACTACCTAGTCAAGGATGACCAAAGACCTCTGCCCGTGGCTCCTCGCGGGCGGTCAGCTGACCCCAGCACAAACCAAGTTCTGGTTGGCTATCCAGCATCCTGATTCAGCAGCTGCCCTGAGCCCTGGGGGCCTGGGGAGGGGGCACCTGGGCCTGCCTCCCCGGACTTCAGTTTAAAGGAGATGTCAGGACACTGGGTGCAGAGAACACACTCACTGACATATCCAGGACCGGACTCTTGCTCTCAGTAAAAGGAAATTTTAGATTTTTTTAAACTTCTTTTTAAATTGTTTTAATTTAAAATTTAAAATTTTTTAAAACAATTAAAAAATGCTTTAATTTATTTAAAAAATTTTGGGGTTTTATTAAACCTTTAGATGAGCCCCAGGAATAGAGAAAGTATGGAGTTATTACAAAACAGCAGATATCAGAGTCACAGAGTTTTTCCCTTCATCCTTGACCGGGTGCGTGGGACAGGGATCCTTAAAAGTCTCTCCGGGCACTAAGTGAGTTAAAAGGCGTGGGTTCAAGTCCACCTCTTTGAATGCCAGTTTCTTCATCTGATCACCTCAGGGACCTCCACGAGAACTCACGGCCCCAGGACCTGCTTTCCTACACCTTGTCTCATCTCACAAGTCCCTTTGAGTTAGATACCACTGTGCCCAGTGTAAAGATGAGGGAACAGAGGCCTGGAAGAGTTCACGGCTTTAGACTCACAGACATATGAGGTAGTGGAAATGGGAGGTGAACCCAGGTGTGTCAGACCCAAGCCTGTAAGCGTCCAGTAGTCCTCCCCACTCCGTGACTCACCTAACACCCACTCTGCCTGAAGGAAGGGCTGTGTGGCCAGTGTTACCATCCACCCCTGCTCAGTCCTGTCTAGAGAGGGGTCACAGGAAGCCAGCGGCACAGAGGAGGATAAGCCCAGTGACGAGTGTGACGCCGGAAGTGGGTCAAGAGCGAACAACCGACTCCCCAAAGCTTGTGGGGTGGAGCTGAAGCACAGCCAGACACGACAAGGAAAGGCGAGCAATGGAAGGCAAACTTCAGCTTCTGAGAAGCGACCACATTGGACCAGGCGTCTGAGCAGCCAGGAGTCTAAAAGCACAAAGTCGTAATCTCCCATTTGCAGGGTCCCAGACTTTTCTGCGGAGGAGACGTTTACATATTCCCAGTTTCTCTGGGAGTATTCACAATTGCAGGGTTAATCAGTTCAGTTCAGTACCTCAGTCGTGTTCGACTCTTTGTGGCCCCATGGACTGCAGCACATCAGGCTTCCCTGTCCATCACCAACTCCCTGAGCTTGCTCAAACTCATGTCCATTGAGTCGGTGATGCCATCTAACCATCTCACCCTCTGTCGTGTCTTTCTCCTCCTGCCTTCAATCTTTCCTGGCATCAGGATCTTTTCTAATGAGTCAGCTCTTCACATCAGATGGCCAAAGTGTTGGAGTTTCAGCTTCAGCATCAGTCCTTCCAATGAATATTCAGGACTGATTTCCTTTAGAATGGACTGGTTGGATCTCCTTGAAATCCAAGGAACTCTCAAGAGTCTTCTCTAACACCACAGTTCAAAAGCATCAATTCGGTATTTAGCTTTCTTTATGGTCCAATTCTCACATCTATACATGACTACTGGGAAAACCATAGCTTTGGCTAGATGGGCCTTTGTCAGCAAAGTCATGTCTCTGCTTTTTAATATGCAGTCTAGGTTGATCATAGCTTTTCTTCCAAGGAGCAAGCGTCTTTTAATTTCATGGCTACAGTCACCTAGGATTGCAATAATAGAAGGATATGGAACAGAAGTCTTTACTCTCTGCTCTCAGAGTTTTCCTTGAATAGAGGAAGCGGTTATGCCAGTATGAAACAGTGAGGGCTGAGTGGCTCTAGCCTAACTCCCCGTGCCCATTTCCGGAGCCTTAGTTTGCCTCCAAACAACTGAAAGACCAGACCTGCACATCTTCTTCCCTGTAGCCTAAGACCCCCAAGAGTTCTTAGAGTCAGCTTTGGCTGACTTGGTCTGTGGGGAAATTTTTCCCTTTGAAATAATGTCCTAAATGGATGCTATGTCCCACAACAGTCTCAATAGAATAGTATTGTTTCATTACAGAATAAGTTAAATGAGTCGCTGTGGACCAGCCTAGAAATCTAGGGCTTTCCTTGTGGCTCAGCTGGTAAAGAATCCGCCTGCAATTCAGGAGACCTGGGTTTGATCCCTGGGTTGGGAAGATCCCCTGGAGGAGGGAAAGGCTACAACCATAACTGTCAACATTATTTGTAGGAGACAATACTCTCTGACTTCCAAATAATTATCTTCCAATTGTTATAAATAAAACACATCTAATGGGGACATGTAACACTGATGTCATCATAGAGCACAACTCCGACGATTCTGATTTGGAGGGTACACTGCCCTCCTGTTGCACATGGCTAACTACATCACTGTATTCAGTCCTTACTCAGATATTACCTCCTCAAAAAAGCTTTCTCTGCTCACTCTATCTAAAATAGAAAATCTTAGCTTTTCGATTGTTTTTCCCTTTTACTTTTGGCTGTGCTGGGTCTTCATTGCTTTGCGTGGCATTCTGTAGTTGCGGCAAGCTGGGGCTACTCTTTGTCACAGTGGTCAGGCTTCTCACTGCGGTGGCTGCGTGGGCTTGGTATCTGTGGTCCCCAGAGTCTAGAGCACAGGCTCAGTGGTTGTGGCACACACGCTTAGCTGCTCCGCGGCATGTGGAATCTTCTCAGACCAGGGATCAAACCAGTGTCCCCTACAATGGCAGGCAGATTCTTATCTACTGCATCACCAGGGAAGTCTGAGAATTTTTGTTTTTCTTCATCACATGCCTCACCACCTAAAATATTATTCCCTGGCTTCCCCACTAGGGTGTATGTGTCATAAGGGCAGGGGTTTTGTCTCTCATTTGGTAATATTCCCAGTGTCTTAAATAGTGTCATGCACAGCAAAAGAACTCGATGATGATTTGTTGACTAAAAGACTGAACAAACGAGACTCATTTATCCAGATTCATTTCTCTCCACTCCATAAAGCAGCCCTTAGGTCATTTTATCTTGCTTTCCTTAAACAAAAGTGTTGATTATATGATCTCTCAGCATCCTTCAAGACCCAAAATTTTGTGATCCTTTGCTCTCTCAGTTCTGACATTTATAATGTAAGAAAATCTGCAGAGGACAGTGCATCCTGCTCTTTGCATCTCTGTTCTCCCCTCTTGCTCTGAGCCCAACTCAGATCAGGCCTGCTGACTTTCCCAGCCCCTCTCCACCTCCCTCTCCTCTCCTCATTCTGTCTTTCCTGTCCCAGGAAACGTGTGCCAAGAATATTGGAAATTTAGTTAGATGGCATTAGATGTACAGGATGCTACTTGAGTGTATAATCAGCTCTCTTCATATTTATGTTGTGGAATCAGAAGTTGTCTCATATGAAGGGTAGACAGCTTCAGAGGTACTAAAGCATTGGAAATCCTTTAAAAATACAGACATTCATGAGAGATACCATCTCCAATGAATTCCCATTAAGGCATTAGTAAATTATTGGAGCATTTTGGCTAATTAGAGGTATTAGATTCTTCAGTAAGACGATACTTTGAAAATTCAGGGGGGAAAAACATGAAGAAAGGAGAGGTGGGGATCATGGAAGATAAACTTTACAACTTAATAGTTTTACCTTGGATCTCAAGCTTTCTAATTTTCTGTTTAAAGAACAGTATAAAATCACCCTGGAAGATGCTAGAAAGAGAATAATCAGAGAAACTTTGTTGCAACTGGACCAAAAGAAGGAATGGGCCACAGAGGTATATGTCAATTTTCTTTTCTTTTTATAGTAGATTTTTATTCTTCTCACACAGAACTTCAAAATTTTAAGTGAAATATAGTTGATGTATACTATTATGTTATAAATTTAAATTATATTAAAAGACTCTTGCTCCTTGGAAGAAAAGTTATGACCAACCTAGACAGCATATTAAAAAGCAGAGGCATTACTTTGCCAAAAAAGGTCCGTCTAGTCAAAGCTATGGTTTTTCCAGTAGTCGTGTATGGATGTGAGAGTTGAACTATAGAGAAAGCTGAGTGCTGAAGAATTGATGCTTTTGAACTGTGGTATTGGAGAAGATTCTTGAGAGTCCCTTGGACTGCAAGGAGATCCAACCAGTCCATCCTAAAGGAAATCAGTCCTGAATATTCATTGGAAGGACTGATGCTGAAGCTGAAACTCCAATATGCCGGCCACCTGATGTGAAGAACTGACTCACTGGAAAAGACCCTGATGCTGGGAAATATTGAGGGCAGGAGAGGATGGGGACGACAGAAGATGAGATGGCTGGATGATATCACTGACTCAATGGACAGGAGTTTGAGTACTGGATGCCCTTCTCCAGAGGATCTTTTCAACCCAGGGATCCGCCTGCAATTCGGGAGACCTGGGTTTGATCCCTGGGTTGGGAAGGTCACGTGGAGAAGGGAAAGGATACCCACTCCAGTACTCTGGCCTGGAGAATTCCATGGACTGTATAGTGCATGGGGTCGCAAAGAGTCGGACATGACTGAGCACCTTTCACTTTCATTATCATCTTGCTCCAGACTGTGTCCTAAATCTGTGAGATCCTAGCTGGGATTGTCTATCTGGAACATCCTTTCTTTGGAGTGATAAGCATCTAGCCTTTTCTAGAGTTCTTCACTGAATTTCAGTTGCTATTGTTTCTTGCTTCCCTTTTTGTTCAACTGTTCTTTCAGTATTCCTATGCCATTGCACAGTTTTTACTGATTTTCACAAATACAGAGGATGTTGACGGAACTGATCGATGGTTTTGCTTACCCATGCAATTCAGCCCCTTTGTGACTGAATATGATTAAATGGTGAAATCAATAAGTGATCTGATCATAGTTAAGATGGTTAAAAATGCATATGTCAATCAAATATCCTTTCAGGATGTACATTCAGTATGTAATGAAGACTGCCCCCAATACCGTTCCTAGTATTTTACATTAAAATCTCTCAACAATCCTATAAGGGGGAGACTTGCTAATAAGAAGACAGAGACACAAAGAAACCTTGTGACTTGCCCAGAGCATGTGGCGGAATTGACATTTAAGAAGTCTTTTTCAGATCACTACTCTTAATCATTACACTGTACATTTTCTTTTCTCCACATAATGCCAAACACCCGCATAAGTGAATGAATTTGTCTCATTTTTTTTCTGGCCATCTTATGTGGATGGTGGTGGTGGTGGTGTATTCACTAAGTCGTGTCCAACTCTTTGCATCCCCATAGACTGTAGCCCTGGAGAAGGCAACGGCACCCCACTCCAGTACTCTTGCCTGGAAAATCCCATGAATGGAGGAGCCTGGAGGGCTGCAGTCCATGGGGTCGCTAGGAGTCAGACACGACTGAATGACTTCACTTTCACTTTTCACTTTCATGCATTGGAGAAGGAAATGGCAACCCACTCCAGTGTTCTTGTCTGGAGAATCCCAGGGATGGGGAATCCTGGCAAGCTATAGTCCATGAGATCGAAAAGAGTCGGACATGACTGAGCAGTTAACACACAGCTGCTTATTAGAGTCACTTGGAAAATTTGTTTAACCCATGTGGGTCCTGGGTCCCACCCAGAAAGATGCTCTTGTAATTGGCCTGAGATTTTGCCTGGGCTTTTGAATTTTTCAAAATATCCAGGAGATTCTAATATGTAGTCAAAGCTGAAAACACTACTCCATTGTTAGTGAAGTAAGTCATTAACTAACTAAATTCATTTATGAGCTACCTCCTACTTTTGTTCAAAGAAAATTCTATGTCTAAAATAAACTTTAGTCTTACCATTTGGAACTGAACCTTTATATGGTTCCTGGGAAACGGAGGTTCACTCTTGTTTGATTAACATGATTTAAAAAAAGGAATTTATTGCAAATCTTCCTACTCAAAACACATACTAAAATTTACCTTTAATATAGTTTGCCAACAAAGGTTCGTCTAGTCAAGGCTATGGTTTTTCCTGTGGTCATGTATGGATGTGAGAGTTGGACTGTGAAGAAGGCTGAGTGCCGAAGAATTGATGCTTTTGAACTGTGGTGTTGGAGAAGACTCTTGAGAGTCCCTTGGACTGCAAGGAGATCCAACCAGTCCATTCTGAAGGAGATCAGCCCTGGGATTTCTTTGGAAGGAATGATGCTAAAGCTGAAACTTCAGTACTTTGGCCACCTCATGCGAAGAGTTGACTCATTGGAAAAGACTCTAATGCTGGGAGGGATTGGGGGCAGGAGGAGAAGGGGACAACAGAGGATGAGATGGTTGGATGGCATCACCGACTCGATGGACGTGAGTTTGAGTGAACTCCGGGAGTTGTTGATGGACAGGGAGCCCTGGCATGCTGTGATTCATGGGGCCGCAAAGAGTCAGACATGACTGAGCGGCTGATCTGATCTGATAGTTTTAAATTCTTTCAATCCATGTTTATGAGGCAGAATATTTTTCTCAGTTTCTCTTCTTTTGGTTGTATCCTTCAGTTACTTTGTCGTGTGGTATCCTGGTGGTTCAGACGGTAAAGAATCTGCCTGCAATGTGGGAGAGACTGGGGTTCAATCCCTGGGTCAGGAAGATCCCCTGGAGAAGGGAATGGCAACCCATTCCAGTATTCTTGCCTGGAGAATCCCATGGACAGAGGAGCCTGGTGGGCTATAGTCCATGGGGTCGCAAAGAGTCAGACACGACTGAGCAACTAACACTTTCACTTTCATCCATATAAAAGTACCTCACATATAAACGTGAACTGTTGTCCACTATAAAATTCCTTTGGGTGAAACTGTAAATATTTTAGTAACTGAAATGAAATTACATCTTATGATCCTACTGATAAAGTAAGGCTTTCCCTGTTTGCTTCATTTAAAATGGTTTTCTCCAGGAGATGACCTAGCTACAGCCTGCTGCTACTGCTGCTAAGTTGCTTCAGTCGTGTCTGACTCTGTGTGACCCCATAGACGACAGCCCACCAGGCTCCCCGGTCCCTGGGATTCTCTAGATCGGAACACTGGAGTGGGTTGCCATTTCCTTCTCCAGTGCATGAAAGTGAAAAGTGAAAGTGAAGTCACTCAAGTCACTCAGTCGTATCGGACTTTCAGCAACCCCATGGACTGCAGCCCACCAGGCTCCTCTGTCCATGGGACTCTCCAGGCAAGAGTTCTGGAGTGGGGTGCTATTGCCTGCTAACCTGCAACTATTTGCTATTAGGTTTATAAATAGGTAAATTGTTGTTATTGACCTGCAGAAATGTTTCAGATTTAAAAGGCAGTTATATCATCTATCTTTGCTCTTGCTACATGTTAAGTTATGCCTGTGACCATAAACTTGAAGAAAGTTTGATCACTGCAGTTTAGCCATCTTAATGGTGGAACAGGGCTTCCCTGTTGGTGAAAAGTCCACCCGCCAATGCAGGAAACGTGGGTTCGATCCTTGATCTGAGAAGATCCCATGTGCGGTGGAGCAACTATGCCTGAGCCTGTGCTCCACAGCCCGGCGCTGCTGCTACTGAAGTCGGCACGTTCTGGAGCCTGTCTCCACGACCAGAGAAGCCACGACAGTGAGAAGCTTACAGGCCACAACCAGAGGAGAGCCCCAGCAGCGACGAAGACCCGGCACAGCCAAAATGAATACATAAAATTAATTCAAACATTTTAACAGTGAAGCAGGTCACTTCATGATTGATTTCACCATGGCAGTCAGATTCAGTCACACTAGCGGCCAAATTGATTGGACAACCACCGTCCGTCCAGTTCTTTCAATCATCTATGTTACTACTACTACTAAGTTGTTTCAGTCGTGTCCGACTCTGTGCAACCCCATAGACAGAAGCCCACCAGGCTCCCCTGTCCCTGGGATTCTCCAGGCAAGAACACTGGAGTGGGTTGCCATTTCCTTCAGTGCCTGGAAGTGGAAAATGAAAGTGAAGTCGCTCAGTCGTGTTAGGCAATCTAAATCAGGAAAAATAGCACAATAGGATAATAAAGAACAATGGGACCCAATGTTTTTAGGCATATTTCCAAAGTTACTGTAAACCATGATTTTAAATGTTCAGATAAGTTGATTGCATATCATCATTGCTAAAAAAAATGTGAAATGCTTTGTGGCAGCACTTCTTTAATACAGGGAAAAAATCTTTTTTTTTTAGAATGCTCTAAGGTTCATTGATAAGGGCAGCTATCGAGAGATCTGGGAGAATGACTGGCTCAAAAAAGAGGTAAGTGGAATTTTAAAAAAAGGAAAACAATTTCTTCTTTCTCATTTTTCTGAACCGGAAATGACTTTTATTATGAGCTGAAGTCATGGGGAAATCATGGATATGTGAGTCACCGAGGTAAAGTGAAATTCAAGTGGAGCCCTAATCTTATTACAAGCTGTCACTCAATGAACACCATAAATGTTTTCAATAATAACCAGAAGTCATTTTTGGTGTCACAATTTTCATACAATACACTCAAGTGTCTAAAACTTCTTGACATTCTAAAACTGACCCGGCCTTCTCTGAACCCTATTTGCTCCCAACTGATGGAAGCAAGGCTGAAGGATCATTCTAACCTCATTCTCTCCGGTTTTAAATTGTCTCTTCAGGTATTCAAACTGGTATGGAAGAGGTAAAACTGTCATTATATGCAGATGACATGACACTGTATATAGAAAACCCTAAAGACTACACACAGAAACTACGAGAACTGATAGACTAATTCAACAAGGTAGCGGGATACAAGAATTAACACACAGGGATTTCTTTACACTAACCATGTTGTATTTCTTTACAACAATGTTGTATTTCTTTATAACAAAGTTGTATTTCTTTACACTAGCAATGAAATATCAGAAAGGGAATGCAAACAGTCAATGTCTTTTAGAATCACATTTTTAAAATAGCTCATAGGAATAAACTTCATAAAGGAGGTGGAAGACATGCTGAGAACTACAAAACATTGATAAAGGAAACTGAAGATGATTCAGAGAAATGGAAAGATGTCCTATATGCCCTTGGATTAGAAGAATTAATATTGTTAAAATGGCCATAGTACCCAAAGCAATCTACAAACTTAATGCCATCCCTATCAACTTACCCATGACATTTTTCACAAAACTGGAACAAATAATCCTAAAATTATATAAAAGACCCAGACTTGCCAAAACAGTCCTGAGGAAAAAGAGCAAAGCAGGAGGTATAACCCTCCCAGACTTCAGAGAATTCTACAAAGCTACAGTAATCAAAATAGCATGGCTAGGGCAAAATCAGACATGTGAATTGATGCAGCAGAGTAGAGAGCTCAGAAATAAACCTGCATACCTATGGTCAATTAATCTTCAACAAAGGCAAGATATACATTGGGGAAAAGAGAGTCTCTTCAAGCGGTGTTGTAAAAGCTGGACAGCTGCATGTGAATCAATGAAGTTAGAACACTCCCTCATACCATACACAAAATTAAACTCAAAATAGCTAAATGTAAGACTAAATATGGTGCCCTAAAACTCCTAGGAGAGAACACAGATGAAATGTTCTCTGACATAAATCATAGGAATATTTTCTTAGGTCAGTCTGCCAAGACAATAAAAATTAAAGCAAAAATGAACAAATGAGATCTAATCAAACCTAAAAACTTTCACACAGTAAAGGAAACCACAAACAAAATGAAAGAACAACCTATGGACTGAGAGAAAAGTATTTGCAAATGATACAAACATCAAGGACTTAATTTCCAAAATATACAAATAGTTCATACAATTCAATAACCGAATATTTCCACATGGATGTCACATAGGTACTTCAAACTCAACGCACCTGAAATTTATTAAATTTCTTCTTAGATCGTCTTTTCCTGCATTTCCTTTTTCACCATCTGCTCAGACACCCAAGGTAAAATTGTCACCATCAGCTTCATTTCTATTTTCCTTGCTCTAATTTGACTGAATAGAGTTGGTGAGTCTTAACAAACAAAAAATTTTTAAATAAATATGCTTTCTGTGATATTGACAATTATCTTAAAGTTGCCTTTATAAAGTCATGGTGAGTAGGAATTCATACTATTTCCAAAACTAATCAAGATGAATCCTCAATTTAAAAAAAATAAGTATTAATTTAAACAAACTCAAGGTGAGCTCAACAGTTAAAGAATATTATAGAGGAACTTAGTTCTTATACTTTTATTAAATATAACAGTATGATCCCAGTAATAATAATTTAACAATTCAGATCTTAAATTCTGTTAAGATACCATAGACATTAGGTTCAGAGAAAATGACTACAAAAATGTATATATGACTGATAAGAAAGACTGGTGCCTTGGTCCTTTCTACTAAAGCCACAAATTACATTTTGTTTTGTTTTATTTTTTAATTTTCATAATTCAGTGGAAATAAAAGACAGAAAGATGTCAAGTTTAATTTAATCATGAGCAAAAAGAGCTCATTAATCAAGAACAAAATCATTTTAAAGAAATTCAATATATTTAATTTCTCCTTATCTCAATAAATATTCATTATACTGTTATTAAATTTACTCACAAAATTAATTAAAACCATTTCTGATTATAAGTACTATCACAGGAATTAAAAATTGCCTGGAAATAGAACAATGTATGCTAATTACTTTGAAGAAAGTTAAGAATGAATAACAAGGGATATTTAACACTGGAACTCCCCCAAATATTTCTCCATTTTCAACAATATTATTGTTGAAATATATTATTATTTCAACATGTTATTCTTCAACAATAACCAAAAAGCTTAGATCTCTGGAAGGGATATTAGGTCTCATTAAATGGCTTTTATTATCCGGGTTTATTTAGCATGCTTATTAGAAAAATGAAGAAAATTCAAATTTCCAAATAACTTGAACTAACTTAACAAATGGAAAGCTGGAAACACTAGACAGATTCAAAGAGGTTAGTAATCGAAGTTTCAAATGTGAGGAGGCGTAAAGCTAACTTGGTTCTTGCAGGGGAAAATTTTAAGAGCAGACATTTTTATCAGGATCCTAGGCGCCTGAGTTATTCCTTTCCGATTTCTTAAGTACATTTCTTGGGTATCTGGGGAGAAGCAGGGGCTTCTTACCCCAGAAAAAGTGTGATAGTGTTAGTCGTTCAGTTGTGTCTTACTCTTTGCCACCCCATGGACTGTAGCCCACCAGGCTCCTCCATCCATGGGATTCTGCAGGCAAGAGTACTGGAGTGGGTTGCCATTTCCTTCTCCAGAGAATCTTTCCAACCCAGGAATGAAACCTGGGTCTCCTGCTTTGCAGGTGGATTCTTTACCATCTGAGCCACCAGTTAAGACCCTTACTGCAGAATCTAAAGGTATTGACATGGCTGTAAAAAGGGAATTTGTTTTCATTTCCCTAACATTTCAGAAGATTGAGAGGGAGACAACAATTGAGAACCTTACTTAGTACTCTAAAGGCATAAGGGATATCACAGGTTATCTGTAGCTTGAAAGATTGGACTTAACTCCCCCAGAGGGCCCTCATTCCCTGCTTGCCAGAAGACCGAGAACTGCATGCTGCCTCCCAGCTATGCCAAGCCCTGAGGTCAAATTTTTCCAAACATTCTATTCATTCCTTCTTTTACAACCTCTAATTTCTTTCTCATCCTTTGACATTTGAAAATTATAAATTTTTCCTTAAGGCATTCAGGCTTGTAATCAAGCTGATAATCTCATAAAATATGAGATCCTAAAACACCAACCGCTAACTTGGTAATGTAGAGTTATGGACTTAAATTGTCTCGTGAAATTGGTCAGGATGCTGTTCTTTTCACTTTAAGCCTTTTCTATGACACTGGTATTGTTTTATAATTGTTTATGTATTTGTTCACTGGATTTGTAGATTTCTTTCCTATTTTGAGGGAAGAAACCATGCTTTATTGAATTTTGTATCCGTCTACCTCAAGCAAGAATTTACCCCTAGTAAGAATTCAGGCATTTAATAAATGACTTATGTGAAAGAGATATGCATGTGGTAATATACTGAATGCTTCCAAAATATAGTAACTTCAACTGCAAATCAAAAATGTGTTAGTCATCTCTTTCTAAGTATTCATCTCAGTTACACTCTTGGCAACTCCTAATAAGAGATAACGCATATCCCTCCCCTGTGCCTTTCTTATTTCATCATGTTCCCTCAAGAGACACAGTACCTTTCCCAGCTATCTTTCTATCATTCTTACCAGCTGATCACTTTATATTTTATACTCTTAATTCTGGTATTACCCTGACTTCTACCCATTAGCACCACTCAATCCAGCACCTGCATAGCTCATGAAGTTTTGGGGGGCCGAGAGGTAAGTTGGGGGTTCTATCTAGTAACATTCTTCTATATATTCTCCCCATGATCAAGCCTTCTTTAGACAAAAAATTATCAAAATACATTTCCTAAAGATTGATGGGAACTCTATCAACAGAACCAGCAAGTTGTGTTCGTGTTTGAGTTGGCCACATTTCTGCAGTTAAAGTTAATTAACCCTGCTATGTCTGTGAATGGACCTACTGTCTAACCTGCAAGATAAAAATCAGACCTCTTCACATTATTTGGCTCCCGTATTTGTGCAGTTCCTCTCCTACTTGTCCCCATACCCATTTTGTTTCTATTCACAGCAAAACAGTGGTGCCTAATACGTGTGGTTCCTTCTGCCTAGAATATATCCTCTCGTCTGGCTAGAGAATCCCTTCTTTGCCTTCAAGATCCAGAATGGAGGTCATCTCTTCCATTAATTCTCCTTCACCCCCCGACACCTGGCAGACGTAGGGTGAACCTTGCCCTCCTCCCACCGCACCTGGATGGTTTCCATTATTAGATTTCATCATGCTGTCTTCTGTTGCTGTCACTCTCCTTCCCATTAAGCTAAGAGACCCCTGAAGGTTATTGTGTCTTGTTGATCCTTTGTTCCCAAAGTGCACTATAGTTTTGATGCATTGTAGGTATACAGTACAATTTCATGAGTGAATGATTAACATCTCAGCCATCTGATATTTCTCAGAATGACTCCAGCACATTCAGAGAGAATATAGTTGTCATACAGAGGTTGATAGAAAGGACTCCTGGGCTTGTACTTCTCTTTTTTAAATGCCATAATATTTCTTTCCAGTGCTATTAATTTTCATTCTGTTGTTTATCATTAACCTTTGATAGAGCCTCATTTAAGTACTAATGCAAGACTGATAAATTAGTCTTATTTTCTTATTTATCTCTGCCTCCAGCACACATAAATCCAGTGATGTTCCTGAAGAGTAGGAAAGGAAATTCTTGCCATTCACTAATAACTGCCTAACCAGGAAACCAAGTTCTGCCTAAAATGACTTGGAATGAAGTCCGTCCCATCCCTTCCTTCTTAGAGCAAACACAGTAATAAATAATACAGGATAGATCTTCCTCTCCATCAACATTTTTTAAAGTTAAATTTCTTGTGGAAAACTAACATCCATTCTCCTTTTCCTGAGAATAGATTGCAAATCACAGGAAGGAAGTGGAAGAACTGGAAAATGCTATTCATGAGCTGGAAGAAGAAAATTTGGTGCTTATTGATCAGCTATTCAACTGCAGACTTGTGGATCTCAAGATACCCAGGTGAGAGTCATTACGTAGCTAGAAATATTTTTTTAAACATCTGGATCTGTAAAAAGTTATTTTTTTTAAGATGACAGTTCTTTAACAGTTGAAAAGAAAGACACTCACAAAATGGCCATGGGGAAACTATAAGTTTATCACAATTGACCGTTGCTACAAGGCAAACTTTGACTTGCTTTTTCTAACACTGCACTGTGTTCATAATAGCAAACACTTAATATGAATATCACAACTGCTGTCCTTCAGAAACCTCTGGGCCAGCAGGGGAATTGGGCATAAAAATAAATGCATAATAATGCAGCAGAAGAAGTACGGGTGCAAAGCCGGAGCACAGGAGGAGGGAGTGATCAAGCCTGTGGGCGCTTTCTGGAGGTGTCTGGGACTTCAGGTTACCTTGTAGACTATAGAACGGTTTTCTCTGACAGTTAGTGAAAGAGCCAAACTACTTTCTGGGTGTAGAAAATAGCCTGGCATTCCAAGTCACATTTATTCCTGCGTAAGTGAAATCAAATGTGTATATATATGGCTTTGCATTTTAGATTACCGCTTTTTCTTATCTGACAAAGTAAGTCTTAATATACCAATCTTGATGGAAAATCAGAGCCCTGGAATATGGAATTGGACTTCCCAGGTGGTGTTTGTGGTCAAGACTCCACCTGCCAATGCAGGAGACGCAAGAGATGTGGGTTCAGTCCCTGAATTGGGAAGATCCCCTGGAGGAGGAAATGGCAACGCACTCCAGTATTCTTGCCTGAAAAATTCCATGGGCAGAGGAGCCTGGCAGTCTACAGCCTGTGGGGCCTCAAGGAGTCGGACATAACTGAGTGACTGAGCACACATACAATATGGAATTAAAGCAAAGTGGCATTCATAATTTGAACAAAAACATGCTTAGAAAGATAGAGGAATTAAACCACTCAAATGTAGGGTGTATATGTGCAAGATGGGAGAAAAATATCTGGGTCTGGGCAGAGAAGTTCAACACGGTGGAAGGCCCAGGAAAACATTTACATCCAAGTGGTTCTGTTGTTTGTGTGGCATGGAAAAAGTACTGTTTGAGCCCCAGTAAAGTATTTATTGATGGCAAACTTCCTAATGTGTTCCAGGAAGGGTGGATATGGGTAAGTTGTGGGATTTTGGTTTTGTTTTTGCTGAGCTAAATGATGGGTGTCAAGATACAAGACTGGAGAAGCTGGGAGACAGTAGGCTGACTTTATAGCCTGAACTCTGGGTGGGCAGGACAGAGGAAGAGTCACCTGCTCCCTTCCACAATCTGTGTGCTGCCCCTGGGCGGCAGGTACCAGTAGGCGAAGTGGGCCATCGGGCTGAATGAACTGGCTTCCTACAGGACTCTTGCACATCCATCTCTTGAGCTGATGCCCTTAAGAGTCCCTAGGGGGTAGGGGGGGCCTCACTGTCCCCCCAGGGGCAATGCTGTCTTTTGCCAGCATCCCTCCCAATGACACCTCTCCAGTTCCACACCCAGACAGCCTCTGCCGCAAAGCACCTGCTGCCTCATCTCTTTGTAATCACGCATCTCTGCCAGCCAGGTCTTCTAACCACCGCTCCACCTGTTGCCCGCTGTGCTCTTTTTCTCTCTTCCAAACCACCCAAACCTCCAGAAAGAGCTACCCTGTAAACTGCTGACCTCACTTCCTGCTTCGGTCAGCTTGGTCTGTTGTTCCTGATTCAGTGCTGATGTGCAGGTGAAATGCTCATTATAATAAAAGGGAATTCCTTCCCGGGATACAGAGAGTTTGGCAAGGGCAGGAAGGGAGATGAGAAAGTTGTAAAGAGGGTTTTCATGGAGTTGTGTGCTTTGCTGTGATGTCATTTAGCCGTGTCCTCTAGCTTCCCTCACGGAAATCTTCGGTAAAACCCACAGTGTTCATCCGAGCTTTGTGGGCTGGCTTTCTTTAGTGGGAGACATGAACGCTTAGTCTTGCTTCAGAGCTGGGAGAGATGAAGTCAAAATCCATCTGAGGGGAAAGAAACAACACAGACTGTTTTTAAAACGTGCCTGGTATATGCCTCCAGGACACCCTGAACTTCTCCTTTGTAACCAGCATTTATCACACTAGTGATTACTTACTTAACATCTGCTTCCCTCCTAGACTGTAAATTCCTTTTAGACAAGTGTTTAGGACATTTTAGAAAGACCACATACAGAAACAGAGATATGTGCAAACCCTTAGTTATCTGTTACGCTGCTAATCCAGAAGGAAAAGTGTTGAGTTCCTCAGGAACTTTTACTGTACCCGTTTTCAAGTCAAAATAATATATAGTATGTAATTTATGACAACTGTCCATTCCACTTCTTTGTTGAGAATTGAGTCCTGTCTATTCTAGTTGAGAAATAGACATGAACTCTACCCAGTGAACGTGTAAAAAGTTGTCTTCTTTCCTATTTGTATGAAGAATCGGGTATTCTAGCTAATAGAGTTATTAATCCTCTATTTCCCATCAGACCTCCCTCAATGCTTTCCTTCATGACTCCAATAAGGCATTGCAGGATTTGTTTGCAACATTAGATGAGATGAGTAAGCTAGAGGTGACTGCCCAGGGACCTCAGTGCCACAGAGCTGAGTCTAGGGGAACCAGTACCTCAAATCTATCTAACACCAGTCTCATATGATGGCCTTCTTTAAAATGTTTTCCACACCGTCACATACCAAGCGCTGCTGCGCTGCGGTGTTCCAAAGATGACGAGAAACCCGTGATTAAGAGAGAAGCCAGACTCGTGAAGGTCACAGTGTTTAGTAAGATCTTAGTCATGCAGGAGGCCAAAGCCAGGGAAGAAGAGAACTCTGTGGCCTCAGACTTGACCACCTGTAGACCAGAGCTTCACCGAGACACACCTTCACCAAGTCTTAAGGAGGTTTTAAGAGATAACTAGTATATGTAGTGACATGATTTGTTGGAGCTGTAAGCATCTCGGATGACACTTTGTGTGCTTTAAGAAACTAACAGCCTGTAATCCAGGGGATTCACTCAGGATGCTGGCTGGCTGAGCATGAAAGGTTGTTAGCGTATCTGCAAGGGTCACTTGGTTCATGCTGTCTTCAGGCAAACTTCATGGAAATGCCACACACAGCTTTCAAGGTATCGTGTCTTCTGACAGAAAACTCCACGGGCCTCTGCAGCACAGAGAGCTGCGACTGCACACGTGTAACTCACCAGCTTGTAGCTGGAGCACGCCACTCAGTGAAAGCCAGGACCGTGATGCCATCTTGGATTCCTACTGCTCACTGTCGAGTCTTTTCCTTTTTTTTTTTTTTTCAAATCCATCCCATGCTGGCCACTGTCATTCCTCATCTGGATTCCTGCAACAGTGATGTAACTGCTGTTGTGATCACTCTCATTTCTTGGACTTTGTCTCTTGTTCCCTTATCATGGGATGCACCCCCTACCCCAAGCTCTTCCTTGGCAAATATCTCTTGGTGTTTCAGGACTCGACTCAGGTGTCATCTCCTCCTGGAAACCTTTCCTTACCTCCTAAGACTAAATCCGGTGCTTCTTCTCTCACTTCTTGTGGGTGTGTGGGTGTGTGTGTGTGCACGCGCACACACACGTGCAGGTGCTCAGTCTTGTCTTTTTGATCCCGTGGACTGTAGCCCACCGGGTTCCTCTGTCCATGGGAATTCCCAGGCAAGAGTACTGGAGTCAGTAGCCATTTCTTCCTCCAGGGGATCTTCCCGACCCAGGGATCGAGCCCACACTCTTGCACCTCCTGCATCTGTAGGCAGATTCTTCACTTCTGTACCACGTGGGAAGACCACAGCACTCCTGACACTGTGCTGATCACCATCCTGGTACAACCATCATCATAAAACGCTGTCGTCTTGCCTGCCACCCGACTGAGCCCAATGCCCCTTTTTCATCTGTGCATCTCCAGCTCCCAGCAGAGAGATAGACACTCCTGAGCAGGGGCTACAACATTTGTTGGCTGATAGACTACTTTTCTTATTTGTTTTTAGGCAACTGTATCTTACCCAGGCTGTTGGGCAGGAAGTACCACCTGAAGTGCCTTTGGAGTTGTCAGAAACACATAAAGGTATTATTTTATTGTTATGGTGATTTTTTTTTTTTAATTTGGCAAACACTTATTGAGCTTCTTATTACGGACAGGCACCTCATAGCCGAGAGTGATTCAGGGGGTAGATACCTGCCAGCTCCTCCACTTTCCTCTTGTCCTTGCAGAGCTGACCCAACCCATCTCCTTTCCCTAGCCCTGTTTTCAAATCGAAGTCACCGTGTGTCACAGTGAATGAACTGGAAGCTGGTGAAGAGGGACAGGATGATGTCTACACCAGCACGGTTTGCAGTTCAGTTCAGCCAACCAACCAAAATGCCAACATACCCACAGAGCCCGTACGATCATGTTAACTTATTAGCTGACACAGGGAAATGCACCTTAGACATGGTTGCAAACAATGGGACTCACTCTCACTCTGATACTTCGATTCTACATTTCTAATTCTCAAATTCGTCTCCTCCTGGAGATTCTCAAAGGACTTTCAAATTCAAAATGTCACAAAGTATACGCCATATTCTTATCTGTCCAAAAGCTGTACATAATTAATTTCTTTGCAGTCATCCCAGAAAAGTCAGACTCACAACCTGTAGACATAAAAAGCAGAGACGTGTCAAGCATCTCATTTGGGAGCAGTGGTTTTCGTCTTAGTCACAAGGACAGCAGATTTGGCCAGCTTCTGAAGATAGATGAAGAAGAGAGTTCAAGCATAGAGTTTGGGGCCTCTGATATGAAATACTTACTGTATGAGGATGAGCAGGATTTCAAGGTAAGATTCATGAGAAGACATCTTGACTGCTAGAGAAAATGTTGTTTGATTAATTAGTGGAGAAAATCAATCGAAAATACGGATACTGAAAAATTCTATTTGCAAGTTATTAGTTAAAGCGGCCCGCCATCCACGCCAGTCGCTAGATACTATTTTCACTCTTTGCCCAGCTTGCTACATCTATGCATTGATAGAACTCCATCACTAGTATATGGTATAAGGCAGAACATCTAGGGCCACGTGATAAACTACCTCAAGACTTAGTGGTTTACAACAATAACCATTTATTCTCTTTCAAGGCTTCTGTTGGTTAGGAATTTGGCCAGGTCTTCCATGCACCGTCTTCACTTGAGTTCCGTAGCAGGCACACCCGTGTGTCGGCTGAAGGCTGGGTTTGGGCAGGGAGACCCACCTCTGAGGAGGCTCACCAACCTGGCTGGCCAGGTGATGCTGGCGGAGCTTAGGCCTCAGTTCCTCTCCACACGGGTCTCCTCACAGACGCGGGTCTCCTTGATCGTCCCTTTGTTCCGGTATCTGGCTTCCCCCAAGCCATCAGTCCCAGAGACCAAATGTTTCCTATGACGTGGAAAGCTTACGCCAGCACGTCCATCATTTTCCATCTGTTGGTGTAGCTACAAATTTCAACCCAAAGGGTAAATAACATAGCTCCTGCATCTTGAAAGAAGGTGGTCAGCATCATATTTTAAGAAAAGCATGGGATAGGATGTATATCAGTGTCACCATTTGGAAAGTACAAATGGCCATATAATACCATTAGGCAAAACCTGGATTAACAAGCCTTTGAATTTTAAAACCTTCTTGGTACCTTCCAGTCACTTTCATATCCACCTCTTGCTGTTTTCCTTCTTGGTACTACTGATAACCTTAAAAGTTCTCCTAGAACTTAAAGTCTGATAGGAGAAAAGAGTGATTAAGAAAGCAGCAGAAACTGAATAAGTCAATAAAAACCATTGTAACTAAGTACAACTCAGTCCTGCTGCCATCAAGTGACAATTTAAAGACTAAGGTTCCAGACTCTATAGCACTTAAACCCACATGCGTATCTTGGTATCAGAACACCTGGCATGCTACAGCGACCTCACGCTAGGGGACAACTGTCTACAAAATTCCAAAATTCCACACCATTTGGTTGAGCGAAAGACCTTTTTACTTTTATTTTTGCCTTTATCCATTGAATTTATTTTTCTAAATTCACTTTTTATTTAAGCAAAGTTGAATTACAACATTGCGTTCACTGCTGCTGTACAATAATGTGACTGATATAGATATGTTCTTTTCCATATTCTTTTCCATTATGGCTTATCACAGGATATTAATATAGTTCCCTTTGCTATACAGTAGGACCTTGTTCTTTATTCATTCTATATATACATACCAGTTTGCATGTGCTAACCCCAAACTCCCCTTCCTGCCCTCTCTGCCACCCCTCACCCGCTTGGCAGCCACCGGTCTATTCTCTATGTCCCTGATTTTGTTTTGTTTCTGTTTCATAGGCAGGTTCATTTGGGTCCTATTTTAGATTCCATGTATAAGTGACATCATATGCTACTTGTCTTTCTCTTTCTGACTTACTTCACTTAGTGTCAATATGATAATCTCTAGTTGCATCCATGTTGCTGCAAATGGTATTATTTTGTTCTTTTTCATGGCTGAGTAGTATTTCGTTGTATGCATGTACCACATCTTCTATATCTATTTCTCTGTCGATGGGCATTTAGGATGATTCCATGTCTTCCACTATTGTTAACACTGCTGCCATGAACATAGGGGTGCGTGTATCTTTCTGAATTATAGTTTTGTCTGGATATATGCCCAGGAGTGGGATTTGCTAGATCATATGATAATTCTATTTTTAGTTTTCTGGGGAACCTCCATACTGTTTTCCACATTGGCTGCACCAATTTGCATTCCTACCAACAGTGTAGGAGGGTTCCCTTTTCTCCACACCTTCTCCAGCATTTGCTATTTGTAGACTTTTTAACGATGGCCATTCTGACTGGTATGAGGTGGTACCTTGTTATAGCTTTGATTTGCATTTCTCTAATAATTCACATTGTTGAGTATCTTTTCGTGTGTCTACTGACCATCTGTATTTCTTCTTTGGAGAAATGTCTCTTTAGGTCTTCTGCCCACTTTTTGATTGGGTTGTTTCGTTTTTTTGTTGTCGTGTTGTATGAGCTGTTTGTATATTTTGGAAATTAAGCCCCTGTCAGTCACATCATTTGCAAATATTTTCTCCCATTCTGCAGGCTCTTTGTTTTGTTTATGGCTTCCTTTGCTGTGCAGAAGCTTGTAAGTTGAAGTCCCATTTGTTTATTTTCATCTTTATTTCTATTGCCTTGGGAGACTGACCTAAGAAAACACTGGTACAATTTATGTCAGGGAATGTTTTGCTTATGTTCTCTTCTAAGACCTTCTTACTTTCCATGGAAGTTTTTGATGTGGTGGAAATGGCATTGTATTGCTACGGACTCAACTGTGTTCCTGCCTCCCACTCCATTTCATATGTTGAAAACCCTAACACCTATTGTGACTATATCTGGAGATTGGGGCTTTAGGAGGTAATTAAGGTTATGTGAGGTCATAAAGGTCCTAATTTGATAGGACTGTGACCTTATAAGAAGAGGTTTTGCTCTGTGAGACACTGTGAGAAGGCAGACGTCTGCAAAGGGGCTCTCACCAGAACCCAATCATGCTGGCCCCCTGACCTTGGACTTCCAGCCTCCAGGACTGTGAGAAATAAAGTCCTGCTGTTTCAGCCGGTCAGCCTATGGTATTTTGCTGTGGCAGCTCAGGCAGACTAATATAGGGTTTCACTTCAGAATTCTGCTCTAGACGGTTCTGAAATATATGGTACATTTCCATTAATTTGCTTTTCTTCTCTCATGCATTTATTGCAGCTCTAGAATTGTGTATTTTAAAAGTTAAATATAGTTATATGCATTTTTGAGAAATAAAACATCGCCTTCCTTTTCCATTCTTTGATTCTCCTAAATTCTTATAAATGTCTATTGATAACCTCACAACATGCCAGGTACTTGTTAGATGCTTGAGAATTTAAAGGGGGGAGAACAGGAAGAAGTATAGTCTCAAGATGCCCGTGTGGCTGGCCCTACTCGAAATCACATGTTGCTAGTAGAAAGCAGGTAAGACAATCACTGACTACTGTTCAGGAGGAACGTATACCTGTTATCTGTCTCTGTGACCAGTCTTGTGCCCCAACACTTGGTACACATCCTGGCACATAGTGGGCACTTGGGAAAGGTTTGCTGAAGTGTTGAAGGAGTTCAAAAGAAGGAGGTATGACTTGGAGAAGCTTTCAAAAGGAAGGTGTGCACTGAACAGGGCTGGAGCTGTTTCAACCCAGTTTGGGGTTAGCTGTGGGATTTCATATCAATTAGACTTCCCATTCTGTTTGTTGATATGTTAAACTATATTTAGTTTGGCAGAATGTGGTAAGCTTTATAGCTATAGTAGATCCTGTGAAATGTGTAAAACTCATGTGGATTTGCTCAGTATTAAGATATTCATTGTCAAAAATGTTAGCAGATCTTTCCCTTTGATCGCAAATAATATATAAAACTCTGCTGTGGTTATATCCTGGCCAGCAGAGGGCTATATAAATGCAGCCAATACTTTATTTTACTGATTAAAGAGCTTGCAGAGGATATATCTCCCTACTCTATTGATGCCTCCCAACTCCCCCCACCCTGCCACCCCGACCCACGGCCCAAGTTCCCAAGACACAAGCCTGCTAGTCTTGCTGCCTGCTCTTTGGGGGATCTTGCCTACCATGACCCAGTGGGTGTATGCGTTTACTGAGTTTTTTATTTACAGTAGCTCCTATTTTTCACGTGTTATACAGCATTCAGACAATTAGGATACAGTGTAATCTGCCGGATAAAGGCCAACTATAATAAATAAAACCTGACCCCCAAAGGCTGGTAACTTGCTAACTAACATCTCCTGTCTCCTCTGTGTCTGTTCACCGCAGGATTATGTAAACCTGGGCCCCCTGGAAGTGAAGCTCATGACTGTGGAGAGCAAGAAAATGCCCATCCACTTCCAAGAGAAGGAAACTCCAGTCAAATTCTATGAAGATGTCAGGAGCCCAGAAAGCCACATCACGTATAAAATGATGAAGTCTTTTCTCTAAAACTGAAAAGTGAAAAACAACTTCCTGTATTTTTCTTTGGGGAACTGAGATGTATCAGTTGCCCATTTTATTTACACTTTGGTCCATTTTTAAAGCAGTGAATATTTCTAAAGGTCATAATTACAGTTAAAATCAAAATTCTGAGTATTCAGCTATTCATTTACTTGCATGGCCCGAGAGATAAAAATGAAAGTACACTTCATATTTCAAGTGTCAGGAGCATAACAGTGGTCCCCTAGGGTGCTTACCATTTAGACATTTACCAATTGATCTAGGATACCCATATGAAATAGTTCATTTACAGATTTTCTGAGGAAAATTCAGAGGTTTGCATAGCGCTGACTATATATCTTTCCCTTTGAGGGTGCTGGATGATAGCCAGTCCACAATCAAGTCCACTCTTCTTTACCCTGACACGATTTATAATGAATATCAAACATTTTAGAAACCCATTTGAGGGTGGTAGTTTGTTTTGTAGAAATAGTCCATCAGTAGGGAGGTCCAGGGCTTCCCTGGTAGTCCAGTGGTTAGGAATCTGCCTCACAATGCAGGGGACACAAGTTCGATCCTTGGCTGGGGAGGATCCCACAGGCTGCGGAGCTATTGGGCCCGTGTGCCACAACCACTGAGCTTGCGCTCTCGAGCCCTGGACCAGAACTACTGAAGCCCGTGTGCCTGAGCCGGTGCTCTGCAACGAGAAGACACTGCAGCGAGAAGCCCAACACACTGCCACGAGAGAGCAGCCCCCAGCCAAGAAAAGCCAGCAACCAAGACCAATGCAGCCAAAAATAAACAGAAAGAGAAAAAAGGATTTAAAAAAATAGAGAGGTCCATCTCCCATCAGCGATATCAAATCTAAACTTCTGAGTCCCCTTCCAAGGCCATCATTACTTCCCTGTTACTGGTACCACAAGGCAAGGACACTCTGACTGTACCTGAATTTGACACTGGCATTTCATTTTAAAGCTAGTTCTACTTGTAAAGCTTTTTACAAGAAACACATTTTAAATATAAGGCCACAGATAGATTGACCAAACATTAACCAAAAGGAAGGCCGTATGACTAAACTATTAAAGTAGACTTTAAGGTAAGAAGTGTTAAGAAAAAGAGAAAATGAAGCAAAATATGTCATGATAATAAGCAGATTAATTTATCAGGATGACATAACAATTCTAAATAATAACATAATCTCAAAATATATAAAGCCAAATTTACCAAACTAAAAAGCAATATGGTAAACCTTATGCTATGTATATTTTACCAAAATAAAAAAAAAAAACAAAAAAGGCAGAAACAAATCCCAAGTCAGACTTGAAGATCTTACCACACCTGTCTCAGTAACTAATAGACAAAAACAAAACAAAATAAAAAAACACCTAAATCATGAAGGATTTAAAAAGTTGAACAACTGTAGAATGCACATATTTTTCAAATGTACATAAAATATTTACAAAAATAGACTGTATCCTGGGAAATAAAGTAAGTGGCAACAAATATTCAAAAAGTTGAAATGCGTGAACAGTTCTCTGACCACGGTAGAAAATAACACAACAACAATAACAAAACACTATAATTTTCAAGTAAGCAAGATACTTCTGAAAAAGCTATAGGTTAAAGAAGAAATCACAAGGAAAAATACTTTTCATTATAATGAAAAATATGACATCAAAACTTGTAACACCAGGTAAGTGTTGTTTAAAGGGAAATTTATAACCTTAGGTCAGTTCAGTCGCTCGGTCATGTCCGACTCTTTGCAACCCCATGGACTGCAGCTCGCCAGGCTTCCCTGTCTATCACCAACTCCTGGAGCTTAAGTTTATATATTAAAAATAAGAAAGGTTGAAAGTTCAATCTTTGAATCCTCTATTTCAAAAATCTTAAAAAAAAAAAGCAGCAACAATAAACTTAAAGAAAGTAGAAGAAAGGAAATAAAGGGCAGAAATTAATTATATAGAAATTGGATGTATAAAAGAGAAAATTAACAAAGCCAAAAGGGTTAATTAAAATTGATAACCACCAGTAAGACTAACCAAAAAATAGAGAAAATAAATGGAAAAAAAGAGACATCACTACAGGATTACAGACATTATGGAAAAAAAAACTTTCCCAATAAATTTGACAATTTACATTAAATGAAAACATTTGTTGAAAAACAGGACAAAATAAAAATTCTGAGTAGGCCTTGATCTGTTTTAACAAATCAAATCTATATTTTAAATTTTTTCAAAGCCAGCTGGCTTGCTTTACTGGTGAATTTTTCCAAACATTTCAGAAAGACATAATATCAAACATACATAAAATCTTTGAGAGAATGGAGAAAAAAACAACTTCCAAAGTACTCTGTGGGGTCACTATAATCCTAATATCAAAAGCTGGCAACATCATTTCAGGAAAAGAAAATTAAAGACCAGTATCTCTCATGAATATAGACGCAAAATCATTCACAAAATATTAGTTTATTGAATCTAGCAATATATAATAATAAATAATATTTCATGAATAAAGAAAGCAAGGTTGATTTAATATTCAAAAATCAGAGCGGAAACATGAACAAGACCAATGTCAGTCCCTTGGTTGTGACATCGTACTGAATTTTGAAAAAAATGCTTATTTTGAGGGAAAATGGAGAAAAAGCCTGCGTGATCTGCTTGTATTATTTTCTACAATTGCATGTGAATCTACAGTTGTCTCAAAACAAAAAAATTAAGGGTATAATGAACAGAACATAGGTGGCAGCTCATATGATCATCTTAGTAGGTACAGCATTTGCTAAAATTCAAGACTGTGATAAAAATTTAAAGCAATATGATAAAGCTCTTAGCAAACAAGGAGTATCTTTTTAAATAAACACCTATAGCTAATACTGTATTGTGAAATATTAAACATTTTCCTACTGAGGTCAGGAACAAGACATATATGTTCATCATCATGCTTGTATTCAACAGTGTTGACTTGAACACTAAAGTGTTCTAACCCATCCAATAAAAGGCAAGAAAAAGAAATTAAAAACATAGAGATTAGAAATAAAGAAGCAAATTATCTTACTTATAGATATCAAGTTTTGTATGTAGATAGTGCAAAGTATTTTACAAACTATTAGAATTTACAAGTGAGTTTAGCAAGGTCACAGAGTACAAGGTCAGTAGAGATCTAATGTATTTATACTAGCAACAAACAATTGGCAACAATAAAATATAATAGCATGAAAACATCAAATATCAAGGAATTCTTATAATGAAAAATAAGCCAAATTTCTATACTGAAGACAAACGTTGAGATAAAAGACTTAAATGGAATAAATATATACACGATTATCATGAAGTAGAAGATTTAAAATAGTTAAGAAGCCTGTTCTTTCCAATTTGATCTGTAGACTCAGTGAATCCAGATCAAAATTAAAGCATTTTTTATAGAAATTAACAAGTTGTTTCTGACATTATTATGGAAATTTATAACATGGCAAAAGACCTACATTAGCCAAGACAATCTTGAAGAAAAGCAACAATCTGCAGCACTTAACAGTACCAAATTGCAAGGCCTCATATAACATTTCATTAGTTAAGACAGCACCCCATGGGTCCAAGGATGAAGAATAAGTCCAGGGGAACGGAATAAAGAGTCTAGAAACAAATCCACACATTTACAGTCACTTGATTTCTGCAAAGATACCACTATAATTCAGTTAGGGGTGTGGTCTTTTTAATATTAATAATAAATGATGCTTAGGCAACTGTATGGCAAAAAATAAACCTTAACTCTTACCTCCTGCTGTAAGTAAAAATCAGCTCAAAGTGGACCAGAGACCTAAATATGGAAGGTAAAACAACGAAGCTTTTAGTAGAAAATAAAACAATATCTTCATATCCCCCATGCATATCCAATAGATCCACAAAACCTATGCTTGAAATTTTAAACAACATTGGTACATGGGTAAATGTGGATTTAGCAATGTTCCACAAGGTCCCACCAAGCCTACTGCTCCCTAAATTAACCACCTTCCTGGGGAAAATAGAAGTCATAATAGAAAATAACTCTTCATAAAAGGATTGATAAATTGCATTTTATTATGCAATTTTTACCTATGGCTGATTCATGCGATGTTTGACAGGAAACAACAAAATTCTGTAAAGCAATTATCCTTCAATTAAAAATAAATTTTAAAAAATATCTTTTTTGGTTAAATGGCACTGTTAAAAGTCAAAAGGCAAGCCACATACTGGGAGAATATATTTCCTATATATGTATCTAACAAAAAATCATATCCTAAATATATAAAGAACTTGAACAAATCAACAGAAAAAAAGACTTGAACAGACACTTCACAGAAGAGTATATCTAAATAACTAAAAAGGAGATTAACACTATTAGTAATGAGGGAAAAGCAAATTAAAACCACGATATATTACACACCCACTAGAATGGCTAAAATTGTCAAGTTGAAATTAGTAAATATTGATAAGGATACACATCTGAACTCCTCATGGTTGTTGAAGCTTCCCAGGTAGCTCAGTGGTAAAGAATCCACCTGCCAATGCAGGAGATGCAGAAGATGCGGGTTTGATCCCTGGGTTGGGAAGATGCCCTGGAGAAGGAAATGGCAACCCACTCCAGTATTCTGGGCTGCAGAATCCCATGGACAGAGGAGCTGGGTGGGCCACAGTCCATGGGGTGGCAAAGAGTCAGACACGACTGAGCACTACCACCACACAGTCTGTGATAGGAGCATAAACTGGCACAAACACTTTGGAATGTTTGGCAATAATTATTGAAGCTGAACATATATGTGTGTGTGTGTGTGTATCCATACACACACACACACACATACACATACACACACATTACAATCCAGCAATTTCACTCTTATCGTAATATGGAACAGAAACAAGTGCTTGTGCTTACCAAAAGACACGAATAAGAACGTTCCTAACAGATTTACTGATAATTGCCAAAAACTTGATACAACCCAAATGACTATCAGCAGTAGGAGATGTAAGTAAATTCTGTGATACTCACTCAGTTGAGTAAATAGCACTGCAAGAATAAACAACTTCCATATGTAGCTATTAATATAGAGATCAATCTTATAGACATAACATCAAAGTGAAAGAAGGCAGAGAGAAAAGAGCATATCCAGTATGACTTCATTTACACAACATTCAAAAACAGGACAAGCATGCTAACCCTGATGACAGAAGAGTGGTTACTTCTGTGGCGAGGAATGATGAGAAGGGTATATGAAGGAGTTTTCTGCTCATTTTAATGAATGGCAGTTAACATGAATGTGTTCACTTTGCAAACATTCATCACTTAAGATTTGTGTGCTAGACTGATATGTTGTGTAATTCAAAAAGATTTTTTAAAAAAAGGTATCCCGCTAAATAACCATATTCCAATCTATTTCATGAACTTGACAGAGTGAATGGCAGCAAGAGCTTCCTGACAGGAAGACAGAATACTTTGTTAGGACAATCTTTCAAAGGTCAAGAGAAACAGAAATGTCCTTGAAAAAGTTAATAACAATATGGAGTGAACTGGCCAATTTTCTTTTTGCGAAAGAAAGGTAAACTTTTTATAGATAAGATTTATCTTTACATTTCTCGAGTAGGGAAAAAAAAAAAAAAACTGACTGACTTTCCCCTGGGACAAACCAAAGAACTTCCAGTAACTAACAAATATAGCCTGTGTGACAGCTCACTGGTTTCAGTAGGTCAGCAGAAACTGACATTGTTTTTCTCTCACACTTGGAAAGTTCAGAACATGAGATTATTAAAACAAGCCAGGCATAACATGGTAGGATTCCAGCATTAATTTGTTAGTTGTGGCAGTTTTTCCTTCACAATGTGAATTTGAATCAGAAGAAAATATCAAATGACTAAAACTCCTGTTTGCTGCCAAGATGCCAGAGTGGAAAAGGCATTCTTTGGAAAAAGGGAAGAATGTTCTTTTATTCTGTTAATATCATTTGTGTGTGTGTTTAGACTTTGCAGATAGTGGTATCTCTAAAACACATTTGGATCTTCCTGACAACCCAGATTCTTAACAGCTTGCTGCTGCTGCTGCTGCTAAGTCACTTCAGTTGTATCCGACTCTGCGCGACCCCACGGACTGCAGCCCACCAGGCTTCTCCGTCCCTGGGATTCTCCAGGCAAGAACGCTGGAGTGGGTTGCCATTTCCTTCTCCAATGCATGAAAGTGGAAAGTGAAAGTGAAGTCACTCAATCATGTCTGACTCTTAGCGACCCCATGGACTGCAGTCTACCAGGCTCCTCCATCCATGGGATTTTCCAGGCAAGAGTACTGGAGTGGGGTGCCATAGCCTTCTCCCTCTTAACAGCTTAGTGTAGTAGCTTTCTGAGATGACTACATTACAAAGCAAATCTCAATAAAGTTGTACCCCCTGTGAATTCCTATCACTCTTAACTATTCAACAAGACATTTATGAAATGAGCCCTTGCATCCAGGCACTGTGTGTATAGGACATTAGTAAAAGAAAGTGAAATGTTAGTCGCTCAGTCGTGTCTGACTCTTTGCAACCCCATGGACTGTAGCCCGCCAGGCTCCTCTGTCCTTGGAATTCTCCAGGCAGGAATACTGGAGTGGGTTGCCATTCCCTTCTCCAAGGGATCTTCCCGACTCAGGGATCAAACCTGTGTCTCCCTCATTGCAGGCAGATACTTTACCACTGAGCCACCAAGAAAGTTCCTGCATAGGACATTAGGGAGGCAAAATAAAATTGCCCCTTTCCTCAAGTTATTCATCCAGGAAAAGTGCCTGACGGGCAAAGGAGCCTCTCTGGGTTGGTACAACCTGCTCTCACTCTTGAACTCTAACAGCAGAGAAGGAAGAAAGGAAAGTGGAAGATGGCAGAACAGGATATTGTAGGTGGTTGGGTGCTTGTGTTTAACTCAAAATATTCAATTTTTAACACCTACAGCAGTAGGTTTGGAAAAGAAACAAGATGAGTTTTGGAGAATTTTTTGTAGGTTTCAGAGTAAACAAGCATGTGAGTTTTCTACGTTGCCTTTCAAGATTGGGGAAGTAGCGACTGGGTGGTGGCAGCTTTAGCAACAGGCTGAAAAGCTACTTCTTGTGGCCCAGGAATGAGATAAGTTTGAAGAAATTAAGAAGGTGTGAAGAGACGGGGGAGTATGGGGAAACACTCTGGAACCAGGCTGGCTGCCTTGAACCTTGGGTCGTCACCTTCACTTCTTTCAAGCCTGGTTTCCTCATCGTATTACATGGAACCTAATCCCTGTATTGGAGGATTGTTTCAAGGACTACGGAGAGTGCCTGTAACCTGCACACAGTAAAAATGCAATGCATGGCAGGTGAAATGATAACTGACATTTAATAGTAGTCTCTGGGAGGAAGGCCCAAGACGCCTGCCAGTTGCAGTATATCCATCCAAGGCGCATAGGGAGTGCCTGTGTCTGATCACATGCTGTAACGCACCAACAGAGCTCTGACGACAGCTGGGCCCTGAACACTTGTAGCAAGGGGCCCACTCTGTCCTGAGGTTGTTACTAAACCAAATTTGGGTCCACTCACCTGGGTGCAGTAAAGCCAATCTGCTAGCACTAGGCTGCGACGAAGTGAAGTACAGTGTTAGCTGCAGGGCCAAACAAGGAAGATGGGCAGCTAATGCTCAAGAGACTCAAATTCCCTGATAGCTTTCAGGAAAGGTTTTAAAAGAGAGGGTGAGGGACAGGGTTGCAGGGTTTGTGACCAGCTTGTGGACATTCTTCTGATGGGTTGTTGGGATGGTGATTGGGAATCAACGTTATCAACCTTCTGGTTCCAGCCTGTCTGGGTTCTACATGCTTGTGGTCAACATGCAGTTAACTTCTTCCATCTGGGAGGACTTTAAGTACCTGCCAAACAGCTCAAAGATGTGGCTCAGAATATTATCTATAGCCCTTGAAGAGGAGCTAAAGTTCCTTGACTTTGTTTAATGCCTGACCAGTTATTCTTTTGTCTTGCTTGACTGTCTCCTTTATTTCTGCATTTTCTCACTTCTTCGTACTCTTTGGGACTCTGGGAGAGCCTAGGAGTCTAGTTTTTCTACAAACAAGATGTAGATGGGAGACATAGGAAGGGTCTGTCGTGGGAAGGCCTCATAGGATCCTGCTCAGTTACAGGCTCCCTTTTCCTTTGAAGCTCCTCTGTCTTGAGGGAGAGCAAATGTGGAATGAGAAAGGGAATATACAATAGTTTTGGACAGAGCGGGTAACTAGAAATTCAGCAGAGGAACTCAGTTTTAGCAGGGGACTGGTTTCAGGGTGTCTGGAGAGAGAGACTCCCTGATGTGAGGGTTCCAAGAAGTCATCCCCTGGATCTGCTGATTTAATCAGGCTTGTAGGGACAAATAGTAAACCCAGTTCCAAAATTCTTCTGAGTACGGGGGAGGGAGGGCATTCCGCATTGTGGGTCAGTGGTAACATTTTTGTTTCTGAGTCCTAGAGTTGGACACTGGAGCAATTCAGGGTCAGGGAGATCAGGGGATTTTTGTGGCAGTAAAGGGCTGTTTGTTAAAGGCCTGCTTGATCCATGCTTGCTTTACTAGATCTCAACACAACAGCTCTCTGTATTTTTCTTGGAATAAAACTGGCTTTTGCACTAGACGCAAGGAACCGTGCCCTTGAGCAGCGGAGGCTTTCTAAACATTAGTGACTTTAACTCAATTAAGTATTTCCATTTCCTACTCCTGTGACTTTGCGAGGCTCAAGTTCCCAGAAAAGCTGCTTTTTGGACCGTGACTCTTTAGGTTGGTTACGTTTTAGTTCACTCTGTTCTTACAATCTGCGAAAGGGCAAAAACCCGTCAAGATACTCAAAAATTCTTCATATGGAAATGTTCTCAGATTTCCAGCCAGCAAACGAGTTTCAAAGGACTGCAGATTCAGATATCCTCAAAGATTCTTAGTAAAAGCTTTTGTCAGCATTTCCTTCCTCAAATCCTGTGCTCAGCTCACTGACCTCTTGCCTTCTTGGGTTGGGGCCATATTTTTGTATAGTCTCAGCTATAAAAATATGCTAGGCCTTGCAACATTCCCTTCCTAAGAGGAATGGAAATGAACTCTGTTGGAGTCCCCTCAGCATGACTAAGAGGCCAGCAAGGCACTTTTACCTTCAAGCCCTCAGATACCAAATCAGAGGCATGGCAGTCTCTCCTCACTTGAGCTTCTGGTTTCAAGTGTGCAATTAACTTCAGATCTCTGATATTCTTTGCCTGTTCCATGTCGTTTTGCACCGGTCATTTTCTCCTAGCCACTTGAAAAGTGTCCTCTGCGGCTTTTGTGCTATTTATGGAACAATGTCAACGTGGGATACAGCTGGGCCTAAAATCTGGTGAGAAGGTACACATTTCAACATGCCTTGTAACATTGGGTACACATTTCAACACGCCTTGTAACATTGGCTGAGCACAAGCAGTTTCCATCAGCTTAGTTTTCCTTTTATAAGCTTTTAACTTTTTTTTTTTTTTGCATTTAACTCCTTTGAAATATTTAAATTCTAAAGCTAGAAGCTGTAATTCTCTTGAAGATATCTCAGATCTCAAGTTACAACATGTGACATGGTAGGGTTTTAAAGTCATTGAGCAGAAAAGGTTCAAGAAATTGGCAGTTCTTTTAATAGTTAATGTGTGACTATGATAGTTGCTGCTGGTTTTCCTTCAAATCTATTATCCCCATGCTCCTATAATGATACATTTAGCTGTTTGAGTTGAGAATATGGTCACTCCAATTAAAGTCTTATTTGAATCACTGTCAGTGTGAACTTTTTATTACATACAGCCAAACCTAATCCAAAAACAGAGACTGACATGAATATTCACCTCGCTGAAGTCAATGTTTTCGATAGTACCATGTAGTTTCCAGGACACTAAATAAGGCTTCAAGGTATCTATTCTTATAAATTTTATAAATTTATTGTTACAAATTGTATAAATGTCACAAATTTTAAAAAGGGCTCAAACTACTTTAAGGCTTCCCTGGTGACTCAGTAGTAAAAAAATCCACTTGCCAGTGCAGGAGATGCAGGCTTGATCTCTGGGTTAGGAATATTCCCTGGATGTCAGGAAGAGGCAGATCAGAAAGATTCCTGGCATGGCAACCCACTCAATGTTCTTGCCTGGAGAATCCCAAGGACAGAGGAGCCTGGCAGGCCACAGTCCATGGGATCACAAAGAGTCAGACATGACTGAAGCAATTGAACACACATGCATACAAATTACTGTAGAAAGTATTCTGCTTTATCTGAGGGCACCTGAAACTGCCAACCTAAGTAAACCTAGGGTTAGATTTGTGGGGCTTGCAGTTTTCAAAACAGTGTTGCCACCTCAAAGTATAGTATTGTTGAAGCTGCCTCAGAAAACATTCAGAAAACTAAGATCATGGCACCTGATTCCATAAGTTCAGTTCAGTTCAGTCGCTTAGTCGTGTCCGACTCTTTGCGACCCCATGAAACACAGCACGCCAGGCCTCCCTGTCCATCACCAACTCCTGGAGTTCACTCAGACTCACGTCCATTGAGTCAGTGATGCCATCCAGCCATCTCATCCTCTGTTGTCCCCTTCTCCTCCTGCCCCCAATCCCTCCCAGCATCAGAGTCTTTTCCAGTGAGTCAACTCTTCGCATGAGGTGGCCAAAGTACTGGAGTTTCAGCTTTAGCATAAGTCCTTCCAATGAACACCCAGGACTGGTCTGCTTTAGGATGGACTGGTTGGATCTCCTTTCAGTCCAAGGGACGCTCAAGAGTCTTCTCCAACACCACAGTTCAAAGGCGTCAATTCTTCAGTGCTCAGCTTTCTTCACAGTCCAACTCTCACATCCATACATGACCACTGGAAAAACCATAGCCTTGACTAGATGGACCTTTGTTGGCAAAGTAATAGCTCTGCTTTTTAATATCACTTCATGGCAAATAGATGGGGAAACAATGGAAACAGTGACACTTTATTTTGGGGGGCTCCAAAACCACTGCAGATGGTGACTGCAGCCACGAAATTAAAAGACTCCTTGGAGGAAAAGCTATGACCAACCTAGACAGCATATTAAAAAGCAGAGACATTATTTTGCCATCAAAGGTCCATCTAGTCACAGCTATGGTTTTTCCATGTATGGATGTGAGAGTTGAACTATAGAGAAAGCTGAGTGCTGAAGAATTGATGCTTTTGAACTGTGGTGTTGGAGAAGACTCTTGAGAGTCCCTTGGACTGCAAGGAGATTCAACCAGTCCATCCTAAAGGAAATCAGTCCTGAATATTCATTGGAAGTGCTGAAGCTGAAACTCCAATACCTTGGCCACCTGATGTGAAGAACTGACTCCTTGGAAAAGACCCTAATGCTGGGAAAGATTGAAGGCAGGAGGAGAAGGGGACAACAGAGGGTGAGATGGTTGGATGGCATCACTGACTCAATGGGCATAAGTTTGAGTAAACTCTGGGAGTTGGTGATGGACAGGGAGGCCTGGCGTGCTGCAGTCGATGGGGTTGCAAAGAGTCGGACACGACTGTGTGACTGAACTGAACTGAAGCTGCCTCAGCACCAAAGGCTCCTTGCTTGAGGTCATGAGGAGTAAGGGGGTCGGGGTTCCACTCCAGAAGCAGCTCATGAGACCTCCACCAGCACTGGGCTGATATCAACTACTCAAACAAAGCAGGGTAGATAGATACAAACACTGATAGTTTCAAAGTTCTTTGGTAACACTAATAAAAGCAAACTCTTAAATGCATTTAAACGCACTTTGCTTATATTAACCTAGTTGATCCTTCACATAATCCTATGAGGAAGGATCTTTAATCATTTTCACTTCACACATAAGCAAAGAGGCAGAGAGAAGTTTAGTAACTTTCCCGAATTTCCCCAACGAGTAGAGGTCAGAGTCGGGATTTGACAGGGGTTTTGTCTCCAGAATCTAGCCTCTTAATCAGTCACAAGCTATTCTGCATCCCAGTAAGAATAGTACTTATGAACTAAACCTTTATCATGTGCCAGGCTATTTTTAAATGCTTCCATTTATTAATTCATTAAATACAACAGTCCTATGAGGTAGGCACCATTATACCACCTGGTGGCTCAGTGGTAAGGAATCCATCCCAATCCATTCGATTGGGTTCGATCCCTGGGTTGGGAAGATCCCCTGCAGAAGGAAATGGCAATCCACTCCAGTATTCTTACCTGGGAAATCCCATGGACCGAGGAGCCTGGCAGGCTACAGTTCATAGTGTCAAAGAGTCGGACACGACCTAGGAACTAACCACCACCACCACAGATGAAGCAACTCAGGCACAGGGAGAGTATATAACTTGTCCAAAGTTGAAAAAGGTTGAAAGTGTTAGTCGCTCACTCAAGTCCAACTCTGTGACCCCATGGACTGTAGCCCACCAGGCTCCTCTGTCGATGGAATCCTCTACTTGTGTAAAGTCGGGGTTAAACCCACAGCAAGGCTGCAGAGTTCACAGCTACTGCTATGCTCCATTTTCTCATCAAGCGGCCAGTGCTTCCCTCAACGATGGAGGTGCTTTCAGAAAGGAAAGATGCTTTTTGAAAAAGACATTTTCTGCAAAGTGCCCTCTGTATGTGCCTGTATTCCAGGCTCTCCATTTGCCTTTCTTCCACCTCCACTCCTGACCACTCAGTTCTTCCCTTCCTCCTGTTGATTTTGCAGCTTATTTCCTCTTTTTTTAAACTTCCTTAACTCCTACTCTAAGTAATTAATGCTATTAGCATTCTTTTAACTTTATTGACATATAATTGACAAAAAAATTATAAGATAATTACAGTGTACAGTATGGGGATTTGATATATTACACATTGTGAAATTATTCCTACCATAAAGTTAACATATCCATCACCTCACATTCTTACCTTTTGGGAGGGGAAGGGTAAGAACATTTGGTTCTACTTTCTTAGTAAATTTCAATTATACAATACAATGTCATCAACTCTAGTTACCAGGTTACTCATTAGATCTGCAGACCTTATTCTTCTTATAACTAAAACTTTGTACCCTTTTATTAACCTCTCCCGATTTCCCCCACCCTTCAGCCCCTACAAATCAATTTTCTACTTCTGTGTTCCTATTATTTTTTTTTTTGATTCCACATATAAGGGATAGTATACAGTAATTTTCTTTTTCTAGCTTATTTCACTTAGCAGAATGACCTAACAGTCTCATCTATATTGTCACAAATGACAGGATTTCCTTCTTTTTAAAGATAGAGTAATATTTTATTGTGTGTATACATTTATCACAGTTCGTTTCTTGGCCAGTTCATCTGTTGACAGACACTGAGGTGGTTTCTACACCTTGGCTATGGAGAAGAATACTGCAGTGAACATGAGAAGTTAGCTGTCTCTTGAAGATAACGGTTCTGTTTCCTTTGGAGACACACCCAGAAGAAGAATTGTTGCACCATGTTCTATTTTTAATCTCCTGAGGAGCTTCCACACTGCTTCCCACAGTGGCTGTACTAGTTTACATTCCAGCCAACAGTGCACAAGGGTTTCCTTCTCTACAGTTTCTCAGCACTATTTGTCATCTTTCATCTTGTTGATAATAGCCATCCTAAGAGGTGTGAGGTGATGTCATTGTGATTTTGGGTTTTGTTTCCCTGATTAGTGATGCTGAGCACATTTTCATGTACCTGTCAGCCATTTGTATTTCTTCTTTGAAAATAGAACTATTCAGGTCTTCTGCCCATTTTTAAATTGCTTTTTTTTTTGATGTTTAGTGCATGCATTCTTTATATATTTTGGATATTAACCATTATCTAGTATCCGGAGAAGGCAATGGCACCCCACTCCAGTACTCTTGCCTGGAAAATCCCATGGATGGAGGAGCCTGGAAGGCTGCAGTCCATGGGGTCGCTGAGGGTCGGACACGACTGAGCGACTTCACTTTCACTTTTCACTTTCATGCATTGGAGAAGGAAATGGCAACCCACTCCAGTGTTCTTGTCTGGAGAATCCCAGGGACAGGGGAGCCTGGTGGGCTGCCGTCTATGGGGTCGCACAGAGTTGGACACAACTGAAGTGACTTAGCAGTTTTAGTATCAGGATAATGATAGCCTCAAAAAAAAAATGAGTTTGGAAGTATTTTCTACTCTTTTATTTTTGGGAAGTTTGAAAAGTGTTGGTATTCATTCTTTAAATGTTTGGCAGAACTCACCAGTAAAGCCATCTCTTGCACAGGAATCTTATAAGTTGAGGTGCTAAATGTGGGATGCAAACCCTTTGCTCCTCAGAGAAAATTTCGATTGTATGGTACTGTGCTGGCCAGGGTGGAGTTTATGGCGAAACTGCCTTACCTGTTCGATGTGAGTATTTCCTCATTTACCTGATGTGTAAAGTTGTTCAGAGGGCTTCTATGGTATCTCAGTGGTAAAGAATCCGCTAATGCAGGGGACGCAGGAGATGCAGGTTCGACCCCTGGGTCAGGGAGATCCCCTGAAGGAGGAAATGGTAACCCACTCTAGTATTCTTGCTTAGAAAATTCCATGGACAGAGGAGCCTGCTGGGCTATATAGTCCATGGGATCGCAGAGTCAGACACGACTCGGCACACAAGCGCTGCTCAGCTGTATCTGGATTTCCTGTAGAGGTGCTTGCCCCGTGTGTTGCTGTACATTCACGGTGCCCGCAGAAGGAGGGGTGTTCAGAAGTCTCCTGTCACCGTGGTCAACTTCCAGGACATTCTCCTTCTGCTGTTTGTGTCCTATCTTTGGCCAGCTTTTCCAGCCATACTACACACTGCCTAAGTTTTGCTCATGCTTTAGAGACTATTACGATTGTCTCCTAATGATTTGCCATTTCCTTCTTTTCTCTCTCAATACACAACCACAGTGCTCTTTTTGCCAACAAAAGGTCTTAAAGAATCCTCTGCTCAACATTTGCAGCAGCAGCATCCCATCTTGGAATGAAGTCTAAACCTCAGGGTGACCTAGAAAGCCATGGCCTGCTGCCATCTCCCTGACCTCAGCTTCCACCACGTTCCCTCTCACCCACTCTGCTCAAGCCTTCCTGGTATCGTTGATGCTGCTCCGAGAAGCCCAGCACCGTCTCCTTTAGGATCTTCAGTCTTTTCCTTTGCCTGTGTATGTGGAGAAGGCAGCCAGTCTCCACATCGTACCATCTTGCTTCCTCACGTCATGTGTCTTGGTTCAAATGTCATCTCATCCAAGGTTTTCCTTGATAGCTTATAGAAAACTATTACCATACTCTGCGCTACCTGTGGGAGAAGGCAATGGCACCCCACTCCAGTACTGTTGCCTGGAAAATCCCATGGATGGAGGAGTCTGGTAGGCTGCAGTCCATGGGGTTGCTAAGAGTTGGACACGACTGAGCGACTTCACTTTCACTTGCCACTTTCATGCATTGGAGAAGGAAATGGCAACCCACTCCAGTGTTGTTGCCTGGAGAATCCCATGGACGGAGAAGCCTGGTAGGCTGCAGTCCATGGGGGTCGTACAGAGTCGGACACGACTGAAGCGACTTAGCAGCAGCAGCAGTGCTACCTGTGGTGCTGGAGAAGACTCCTGAGAGTCCCTTGCACAGCAAGGAGATTAAACCAGTCAATCCTATTGAAAATCGACCCTGAGTAATCATTGGAAGGACTGATACAAAAACTGAAGCTCCAATCCTTTGGCCACCTGATGCGAAGAGCCAACTCACCAGAAAAGGCTCTGAGGCTGGGAAAGATTGAGGGCAGAAGGAAAAGGGGGTGACAGAGGATGAGATGGTTGGATGGCATCACCGACTCAATGGACATGAGTCTGAACAAGTTCCGGGAGATAGTGAAGGACGGAGGAGACTGGCGTGCTGCAGTCCATGGGGTTGCAAAGAGTTGGACACAACTTAGTGACTGAATGCCAACCATACTATGATCACATCACTTATCTCGTCACCTTTTTTCCTATAGTACTCTTCACGTCATAAAATTTGTCTATTCACTACTCTCACAGGAAAATACATTCCATAAAAGCAAAACTCTTTTTTCCCCTGCTGCAGGCACACTGTTTATTTGAATGACAGGCAGGAAGTGGTGGCAAGTGGGGGCTGGGCAGGTCAGCACTGCTCCCCACGATCCTGCTTTGATGGCCACCCAAGCTGTTGGCATCTAGGTCAGAAATCCTTTCCCTCCTCTCCCAAATTAAATAAAGAGCATTCTTCTCCCCACGAGACCTGGGGAGACTTGTGTGCTGAGCTGAGTGCCCCATCACAGCCCACAAATCCCACTTTGATAGTTTCTCACACTTCGAACTACATGCTCATAGAAGGCACTCAAAGTGCCAAGTGCATGAACAAAGTAAATTTACCTTCATCTTAAAAGAAAACTCTTCCTGTGCCTGTATGCCCTGTTTATTGTCCTCGACCTCTTTAAGTTCGTAACCGAGCTGCTTAATGCCTCTGCATTTTTCCCATCTCCTCAGGTCCATGCACTCTGGCTTCTGTCCCTGCCAAAGCCTGGGTGTAGCTAGGGTAACATTTATATTCCTACCTGCTCAGTCCAATAGGCAGGGTTGAGCTTTGTTTCACTTGAGTGGATCATTCTTGACTTCTTCATCTATATGCTTGACGTCTCTTCCCTGGTTACTCTCTAGTTGACTGGTTTTTCCTGGTCTCCATGAACTCTTTCAGTTCAGCTCAGTTCAGTCACTCAGTCGTGTCAGACTCTTTGTGACCCCAGGAAATTGCAGTACGCCAGGCCTCCCTGTCCATCACCAGCTCCCGGAGTTCACTCAAACTCACGTCCATCGAGTCGGTGATGCCATCCAGCCATCTCATCCTCTGTTGTCCCCTTCTCTTGCCCCCAATCCCTCCCAGCATCAGAATCTTTTCCAATGAGTCAACTCTTTGCAGGAGGTGGCCAAAGTACTGGAGTTTCAGCTTTAGCATCATTCCTTCCAAAGAACACCCAGAGCTGATCTCCTTCAGAATGGACTGGTTGGATCTCCTTGCAGTCCAAGGGACTCTCAAGAGTCTTCTCCAACACCACAGTTCAAAAGCATCCATTCTTCAGTGCTCAGCTTTCTTCACAGTCCAACTCTCACATCCATACTTGACTACTGGAAAAACCATAGCCTTAATTAGACGGACCTTTGTTGGCAAAGTAATGTCTCTGCTTTTGAACATGCTATCTAGGTTGGTCATGACTTTCCTTCCAAGGAGTAAGCATCTTTTAATTTCATGGCTGCAATCACCATCTGCAGTGATTCTGCAGCCCCCAAAAATAAAGTCTGACACTCACTGTTTCCACTGTCTCCCCATCTATTTCCCATTAAGTGATGGGACCAGATGCCATGATCTTCGTTTTCTGAATGTTGAGCTTTAAGACAACTTTTTCACTATCCTCTTTCAATCAAGAGGCTTTTTAGTTCCTCTTCACTTTCTGCCATAGGGGCAGTATCATCTGCATATCTGAGGTTATTGATATTTCTCCCAGCAATCTTGATTCCAGCTTTTGCTTCTTCCAGCCCAGCGTTTCTCATGATGTACTCTGCATAGAAGTTGAATAAGCAGGGGGACAATATACAGCCTTGACGAACTCCTTTTCTTATTTGGAACCAGTCTGTTGTTCCATGTCCAGTTCTAACTGTTGCTTCCTGACCTGCATATAGGTTTCTCAAGAGGCAGGTCAGGTGGTCTGGCATTCCCATCTCTTGAAGAATTTTCCATAGCTTATTGTGATCCACAGAGTCAAAGGCTTTGGCATAGTCAATAAAGCAGAAATAGATGTTTTTCTGGAACTCTCTTGCTTTTTCCATGATCCAGTGGATATTGGCAATTTGATCTCTGGTTCCTCTGCCTTTTCTAAAACCAGCTTGAACATCTGGAAGTTCACAGTTCATGTATTGCTGAAGCCTGGCTTGGAGAATTTTGAGCATTACTTTACTAGCGTGTGAGATGAGTGCAATTGTGCAGTAGTTTGAGCATTCTTTGGCATTGCCTTTCTTTGGGATTGGAATGAAAACTGACCTTTTCCAGTCCTGTGGCCACTGCTGAGTTTTCCCAATTTGCTGGCATATTGAGTGCAGCACTTTCACAGCATCATCTTTCAGGATTTGGAATAGCTCAACTGGAATTCCATCACCTCCACTAGCTTTGTTCGTAGTGATGCTTTCTAAGGCCCACTTGACTTCACATTCCAGGATGTCTGACTCTAGGTCAGTGATCACATCATCGTGATTATCTGGGTCGTGAAGACCTTTTTTGTACAGTCCTTCTGTGTATTCTTGCCACCTCTTCTTAATATCTTCTGCTTCTGTTAGATCCATACCATTTCTGTCCTTTATTGAGCCCATCTTTTCATGAAATGTCCCCTTGGTATCTCTAATTTTCTTGAAGAGATCTCTAGTCTTTCCCATTCTGTTGTTTTTCTCTATTTCTTTGCATTGATCGCTGAGGAGTTTATCTGTCTTTGCTATTCTTTGGAACTCTGCATTCAGATGCTTATATCTTTCCTTTTCTCCTTTGCTTTTTGCTTCTCTTCTTTTCACAGCTATTTGTAAGGCCTCCTCAGACAGCCATTTTGCTTTATTGCATTTCTTTTCCATGGGGATGGTCTTGATCCCTGTCTCCTGTACAATGTCATGAACCTCCATCCACAGTTCATCAGGCACTCTATCAGATCTAGTCCCTTAAATCTATTTCTCACTTCCAGTGTATAATCATAAGGGATTTGATTTAGGTCATACCTGAACTGTCTAGTGGTTTTCCCTGCTACTGCTACTGCTAAGTCACTTCAGTCGTGTCCGACTGTATGCGACCCCATAGATGGCAGCCCACCAGGCTCCCCCGTCCCTGGGATTCTCCAGGCAAGAACACTGGAGTGGCTTGCCATTTCCTTCTCCAGTGATTTTCCCTACTTTCTTCAATTTAAGTCTGAATTTGGCAATAAGGAGTTCATGATCTGAACCACAGTCAGCTCCCGGTCTTGTTTTTGCTGACTGTATAGAGCTCCTCCATCTTTGGCTGCAAAGAATATAATCCATCTGATTTCAGTGTTGACCATCTGGTGATGAATTCTTTACTAACCTCTAATGGAAATATTCTTCAGGACTTGTCACTGACTTTATTCTTACTTGACTCAGTTGTTCCTTTGGTAATCTCGATCACTGTAATGTATTCATTTGCATAAAGTATTTTCCACACTCTGGGTTAATTTCTTTAGATTTCCAGAAGAGGGATAACAGGGCAAACAACACAAATGCTTTCATGGCTTTCTGAAAGGGCTGCCTAATTTATAGAGCCCCTAAAAATGACCAGAGTTGCTAGTTTTTCCTCCCAGGAGTGACAGAATTTGAACAGTCAAAATCGGTTAACCATATAAACGCAAAGGGGCAGAAAGCTCAAGTTCTATTCAGTGGAAAATCCTGAGCAGAAACATCCAGAATGGAAGCGTGAGAAAGGTGGGAAGTGACGTAGACTTTAAGGCTTGGTGAGCAGTGAGCCACAGAGGCAGACTGAAGGGTTCCAGCAGTTAACATGCAGGACTGACGGGGAGAGGCTGGCCAACCGACAGATGGATCCAGCAAGTACTGGGTAAACTCCACCCATCTCTGGAAGCTACACATTGAGGAGAAAATTATCAAGTGTGGAAACTTTATGAAACATGTACACTAAGGCTTGCAATTGAGAGACTATGCCTGAGAAGCTACTTGTTAAGTGTGAAACTAAAAATGCCTTGTGGGCCCTCTAGTTGCCCCTAACATAGGACAAGTTTCCTGGGGGGTTCCACTTACCTTCTCAATTTCTCATGAAAGTAGAACCCATGCTGATGAACGGAAGCCCCTCTTCTCTACTGAGTGATGGGTAAGGAATCTTGTTCTCCTAAGCACATCAGACCAGTATCCCTCCTGTCTTCAGTGGAGACACCTTCCCTCTGCCTTGTTATCAGCAGTCCAAACCTCCCCTGAGGGTTGAAACCATCTGTTACCTTTGGCTGGTGGGCCTGGGAATTGGCAGAGCTTAGTGGTATACACTGGCTTCTAATCTGGAACGATAACAGTTAAGGTCTGAGTCACCAATTGTCCACTGTCTGCTGATGTCAACCATGAGACTCAGGTTGCTGTGTGTTGCAGGGACGGTCTGGGGTGGTGGGGTGGCTTCCGGGAGAACACAATTCATTAATCTGACCTCTTAGTCTGTGATATGGACAATTCCTATTTTTAAACTTACTACACAACAGTTGAGCACTTCCCAGATGGTGCTAGTGGTAAAGAACCCACCTGCCAATGCAGAAGACTTAAGAGACAAGGGTTCAATCCCTGGATCAGGAAGATCCCCTGGAGAAGGGAATGGCAACCCACTCCAGTATTCTTGCCTGGAGAATGCCATGGAGAGTCTGGTGGGCTACAGTTCATGGGGTCACAGAGTTGGACACGACTGAAGCGACTTAGCACACCCCCACAATTGAAGTCACCCAGCTAAAATCCCACCCCCAAATGATTTACCCAGACATATTTTCTGAAAGTATAATTACTAGGTGCAGGATAAGATCTCAAGTGCTCTGACAACATCTCACCAATTTAAAAAAAAAAGGCTGTACTGGTTTATATATACTCACTTCAGCTTTAGATTAGCCATCACACTCTGTACTCTTGCCCATGGTGTCACACAGAAGCAGTCTGATAGGCAGGCATCCGCTATGAATGGGTCCACTATGACAGTATACGGCACAGTGGTTACAGCAGTTCTGGAGCCAGACTCTACAGGCCAAGGACTGTGCCCAACCCGAGGTGTTAATGATCATTTTTTCATTGGTCATTAGATCTTTGGTGAACTGTTTATCATATCCTTCCCTTTTTCTACTTGACTGAGGTAAGTCACCTTACCTCCTTACATTTTTACTTTTTAACTCATTTGGAATTTATGCTGGTACTAGGTTGGAGGCAATTCCACCCTCCTTACCCAAATAGATACGTGCTAGTAGAACGGACATATATTTTGAAATGCTCTCTCTCAATCACATAAACACCTTGGTTATTAGGCATATTATTTGTATAAGAAAAACTCTTGAGTGTCTACTCTCACACAATATGACACCAGATGTACAGGTTTTCCACACCAGTTAAGACACTGGTCAGGGCTCCTACGATTCTCATACTAACTACAGTTAGCACAGACACCATGGATTACAGGCTCAGTCCCGCAAGACTGCCTCTCCCTACCCTCGCTCACAGGCCAATTATAAGTCCAGGTAGTCACCTGTAGTTCCGCTGAACTATAAATCAGGGCTTCTGTGACCCCCTATGTGGTCCTGACAATTTGTTAGAACAGCTCACAAAATGCAAGGAAACACTTAAATTTTACCAATTTATTATATTAAAAGGATATGATAAAGGATATAGAAAAGACAGATGAGGACTCACAGAGGGTAAAGTCTTCTGAACGAGTCCCAAGTGCCAGAGCTTGTGTCTCCATGCAGTTGGGGTGCACCAGCTTCCTGGCACATGGATGTATGTGTTCACCACCTGGAAGCTCTAAACTCCTTCAGATTAGCATTTCTATGGAAGCTTCATGACACGGACAAGATTGATCCTTCAGTCTCTAGCCCCCTCCCCTCCCCTTTCCTGGAGGATGAGGTTGGTGCTGAAATTTCCAAACTTCTAAACATGGCTTTGTCTTTCTGATGACTAGCTCCATCTTGAAGCTAGCTGGGAATCTACCAAGAGTTGCCCCATTAGAACAGAAGGCACTCCCATCACCCAGGAAATGCCAAGGGATTTATAAACTTTGAGTGAGGAACTAGGCCAAAGACCAACTATTAGAACAAAAGACGCTCTTAGTGCTCTCCTATGACCTGGGAAATAACAGAGGTTTTAGAAGCTCTGTGCCAGGAACCAGGGGCACAGACTATTATTGCTACATGTATTTTCTATCGTTTCACATTATCCTATTCTGTTTGGCTTGCTTTTAAGTCAATATGACACTAATCTATGTTACTGCTTTCAGATGCAGCTGTCATGCCTTGCTTTGCACCTTGGACCTACAGTGCTGTCAATTCTGTCCATTGTGAATTCCAAGTTCTACCTATCAGTACAGCTGTCAGAAGACTGGCTCCTCCCAAGAGCTGCTATGAGCGCCAGTGGTGCGGCCATTCCGCACCTGCCTCTGACAACCCTGTGGTTGGGCCCCTGGGGAATCTCTCACTGAGTCTTATCCCTCCTACTGCGGTGCTTCTGCCTCTTTTGGGTACTTCAACTCTGCCACCGATGAGTAATTACATGGGAGTAAAGAGCTTTTCAGTTCCTACCCTACGTCAAGACAAAACACATGTTACACCTATGGCTGATTCATGTCAATGTATGGCAAAAACTACTACAATATTGTGAAGTAATTAGCCTCCAATTAAATAATTTAAAATTTAAAACACGATGATGAGAAAAGCAGATTTCACCGCGCCTTTTAAGACAGCCACTAGGCTGGGTGACAGTGCCAGTGCAGCGAGCCTGACTCTTCCATTTAAAGTGCTCTTGAAACGTCAGGTACACTAACTGCAAGCTCTGCACACCAGTGCAGACCCTGGAGTCCCGGTGTGTGAAGGAGAGAGGGGGCTGCTTCCTTCCCTTTGGGCATCTCTTTGCCTACAGTCCCAGGCACGGCACAACAGCCTGCTGCTCACTCATGGGGAGTGTACAAGACGGCTGCCAAGTGCCCGTGACCACAGCAGGCAGACAGAAGGAGCTCAGACAGGGTGACGTTTAGCTCCCCAGGTGACTCTCATGCAGAGATTTCTATTTCAAAACCAACTTTGAAATCAGCTTTTATAGTAAAGGAAAAGTTCTTCTGAATGAGAACTTATTAGGAAGCGAAGCTTCCATCAAACATTCTTTTTGCTTCTTCTAGCTGAATGCCTACAACCAGCCTACCCTACTCTGCCACAAAACCATCACATCTGCCCCAAAAATAACCACAGAAAGACCTTAACTTTTGACAATGTGGCGAGTTCCATATAGCATAAAAACGACACCTGCCTGCTACATCAGTAACAAATGGGGCATTTCCTAAGTGCTTTTAGCAAAACTAGACCAAAACACTAGCTAGAGACTTAGAATACCTGATTGGTGACACACTGAACAGAATGCCACTGCTTAGTAAAAGCAAGGAGTAAGCTTGAGCTCTTCTGAGACAGACTGCATGTTAGGTAACACAGCAGCCTTTCCACTCAGAGTCTATTCAGACTGCAGAATTCTAGGTCTAGTCAGATCCATGCAAGGTAGCAAATGCGACAGAACAAAAGATCGAAGATAGGTGCAAAGGACTCATGCAAGTTGTGAAGTCATCTTTTCTCAAGGAAAAAGATTATTCACCTGGATGACTGCTGGGGGCCTCTCCACAGACTGTGAGCCAACCACTGCTGCACACACAGGAGCCACCCTCACCTTGACAAGACATTCTGGTTTTCTCCATGCAGTGCTGGAGAACAGGCATGACATCAGTAATCTGAATTCTTAAGAATTTGGAAACATGCTTATTAGTGACGGTAAGCAAGAGAACGTGGGGGAAAAAAGTGAAAGTCATTCAGTCGTGTCTGACTCTTTGCAACCCCATGAACTGTAGCCTGCCAGGCTCCTCTGTCCATGGAATTCTCCAAGCCAGAATACTGCAGTGGGTAGCCAATCCCTTCTCCAGGGGATCTTCCCAACCCATGGATCGAACCCAGGTCTCCAGCAATGCAGGCTGATTCTTTATCATCTAAACAACAGAAGGGCCTTGCAATTATTTTAGTTCAAGGAGAAACTTATCCCATAAAGTCCTATATTCTAGGACTAATGTTTTGTCGGCTTGTGGAGAAGTAAACAATTCCTGCTCTAACATAATGCCTCTTCCTAAATACGGATTCTCATAGTCACTTATTAAGAAAAATGTATCTTAAGAAAATGTAATGAATAGTAATAATGAGATGTTAAAGCCTAAAATTTTGAAAATTATTTGGGATGGGCTAGCTTCCCTCTGCTAACAATCTCTGTAGCCACTTCCAACTTGCTACCTAGACTGTAAGATGGTGTGGGCATATACAGGTTTACAACCTGATTCAGTTTTGTGTTTTTTTTTGTATTCAACAGCTGATTTACCTCACTTGTTACATTCTGATTAGAAAGCTAACATGGGTGTGTGGTTTGTGCTTTTCCTTGTCAATCACGTCTAGACATCAGAGCAGGAAGTGGGAAATGTGCTCCATCTGAGAATAAACAGCGGTCATCAGGCTAGACCACAGAAGGAAACAATTCCCCTCTCAGTTCATGTAAGGCCTGACTCCAAGGTCTATTAGCTAATCGACCTGCGCAAGGCTCTAATTCCAATCTGTGAACTGGGTATAATGGAGATAATACCAACCCAACAAGCCCCAAAGTTTGAACCATAAGATGGAAATGTTTCTGAAGCATTTCACAAGCTTGAATATAGTGGGGGGGGAAAAAAAACACACAGTATAAAAGGAACAAGCCATAGACCTCAACTATAACATCCACTCGAACACCAGGAGAGACAAATCAAAATCCGTCATAATGGTAAGGAAGTTAACTTACAAAAGTACATTTTCCAGTTTGTATGAAAATGGTTTAATAACAGTGAAACTTAAAAAAGTGGTAATATTCACAAAGTGTATCGGTTAAAGACTATTTTTTCCAACCATGGCAAATAGTATGCAGACACATTTATCAATGCAAAGCTTTTGGTCCCTCTACCATGTATTCTGAATCCTACTTACTATTCACTACGAAACACGATACAGTCAGAGACTTTTATGGCAGACAGATCACATGCATCAATACGTCAAATTCACAGCATTTTCTCCCTTAAACTTACCTGACTGAAGGCATCTGATCAAAATGCAAAAATGAACAATTTTAATAAATAGTTCAGCGTATCAATGTCTAGAAGGTAACAAAAGTACAAAGATAAAGCTTTTTGGAAATTAAGTTAAAACAGAAATAAATTTTACATTTTATTAAATCATCAAATATAATCACTGGGATATACTTTTATTAGCAAAAAATAATAATACCAATGATAAAGAAAAACAGAAAAAAGAAAATGCACCTCAGACCAGAATACCGTAACAAAAGTTTTGTGGAAGCTGCATTTTATTTGAAAATCCACCCATTTTTGCTAACATACATTTTAATATTGTAAACAAAAATAGAATCTGCAGAGACAATGCAACAAGTATGCTTAAACTCATGTACAGAATTGCTTTCCTACAACAAACTGTCCTTCTTAAGGCCCCTCTCAACCCAAATGTTAAGATGTATTTACACAAAGCACCGATCAACAGTGCAGTTTAATTCTTCATTAACTAAACTCTTGGCTAGACATTAATTTTAAAGATACTATTTCCCCTTATTTAAAAGGTACATGATCATAACATGGCATGAGCCAAATAAAAGGTTCAAGGATTTTGTCCCCTCCCCTCCCCCTATAATACCTCCTAGAGTTTTACTGAAAAGAAGGAAAGTCTTGAAGTGAAAGCAATTCCTCACATTCATTTTGGAAAGGCCCTAATGTCAAATGGAAAATAATGACATGCCAAGCACAAAGCAGTAAAGTTCCTTCCCAATGCACTAATGCTGAATTTAAAATGTAGTGCTTTTCCTAGTTCAGTGAACTGTTCCCTTGCAAAATCCTAGGCACAGAATTGACTATAAGGATTAATGCATTTATAATGCTTCCCTAAATCCCATAGAGACTGAGATTCAGACCTATGGACTTGCCTTAAAATATTTAGTGCTCTGTATGTCAGCTGAGAAGCATTCTGAATCAGGTTCATTCTTATGGATAACAATCACACATACTGTGTACATCCATACTCATTTTCATAAGGAGGTCTGATACAATATTAATGTTACGTAAATTGATAATCATAAATAAATACAAATACTTAAGGAATGTCTACTGCAAACTGAATATATAATTTTTTTTTAAAAAAGAAAAGTTAATTTTAGTTACTGTTTCTGTATCTGTGAGGACTGGAGAAAAGAAAGATACTGCATAATGAAGAATTATGATTTGATCCCCCCAAAGGAGTCCTGGTGCATTAGCGTAAAGGACACAGCTCTTCTCTCCAGGCAGCTTTTCCAAATACAAATTTCACACTTTCCAAATAAGGGCTTTTCTTGGTAGGTTACTGATTATGGGTATTAATAGGAGTTGAAAGAACTGAAGGGTTAGTCACCAAAAAGACAGCTCTTAGTCTGAAATCATGGCATCTCTTGGCTTTATAAACTGTACTGATACGTTCTCCTATAGACTAGTCCAGTTTCCTTCATGGGCCTTTACTGGGTTACTGTAGCGTTCTAATGGAAGAAGAGAGTTTAAGAGACAGCAGTTTGGATTTTGCTGGAAGTAAGTATTTGCCGCTTGAGCACTTGTCTTTTTGGAATAATTCCATTCTCTTCCACCTAGTTACATAAACTGTATCTGGAAAAAAATAAAAAAAAACAGAGTGTGAGTTAACTCACTGCATTAAGAGATACCTTCTCATAAGTGAAAATGCTTTGTGTCTTTTACCATTCAACTTGCCTGGAAGTGTTCATAGCATGCTTATCACAAACCCTGATTACAAAACAAAGTCAGTATAATCAGCTTATCATGAGCCAGAACTCAGTATTTGAAGCAAAATTACAGGGCCTTCCAAGTTTCTTTCTAACTACTAAAAACCAAGGGGTATGGAAAGAAGGAAGATGAATGAACAATTTTTCCATGACAAGTTCAGAAAATCTCTCCATGAACACAAATATGCCACATAAAAATCTCATTTAGGCAACAAGCAAAATTTGAAATTTTACTTCTAAAGATTATAGCAAAATTAGAGATAATTAAGGGAACAGTATGATATTTGCTAAAAATTTCTTTACTAATATAAATCAAAATCTGAAAGATCTACTTTCTCTTCACTCAGATTCTTCACTCATAATATCCTTTAAACTGCTCATCCAAAGAAATTACTGGAATAGATATGCTAGTGAACTGTTGTGAAATCAGAAGAGTACAAACTCTCAAAGATCCACAAGGTGTATCTACACTGGGGCTCCAGCATCGAGAAGAAAAATGACACTGCTTTCCAGGAAAAGAGGGGGTGTGGATTAAAAGCAGAATCTTTCTATCAAAAAGGGCATTGCATATTCACTTGCCCTTACCTTAGAAAAATAATAATAAGCTGGTTTTGGGGGAGGGGGAAAATATTACCATTTTAAAGTGAAAAGGCATACATAAAAAAAAATAACCCTTTAAAGAAACTGTTAAAAATGAATTCTTCACAATGAATCCTGGCCATTACATTAAAACTAAAGATGCTCCTTATTAAGCTTGAATCCAATGTATAAAATTGCTGTTGTTCTCTATAAATCCTTTAAGACTGAATACAAACACCCAGTTTTTAATGGGTGGTGTTTGATCTCATCCATCTGCTGTGAGCAGTGGATGCTTATATGTACACATGAGACAGTCCTTTGGTTTCACACCTTCTAACAATGTTACAGACATTTTCCAAAAGCAGTTTGTCCTCATGCCCTATTTGGATCTATTACTCTTCACTGCAAGAACAGAAGAGGAGGAAGAGGGGGAACCTAGACTCCTTGAGAAACAAAAGAGAAGAGCCATTTGTGCTTAATGTTTGGTAATTTTTAAAAGTTATTTCAGTCCCCGTCTCCCCCAACAAGCAGCAATACCTAAAGTGATTTATAAGAAATCCTCCAAAGAGAGCTCTGCAAAAGGGTCCTTTCCTGAAGCTCTGTGAGGACTGTGACTGGAGGGGCTGGAGGCTGCCGACAGCTGGGGGAAAGAGACAGAGAGAGGGAAAGAAAAAAGATCTCAGAACGACAGAACATGAAGGCAGAAAATGTAATGAAAGAGGAGGTGGTTTTTGTTTGTCATCTTTAATAAATATATAATGGCAGCCTTTGCAGAAAGCAGAATCATTAAAACAAAAGTTTCAGTCACATGTCAAGTTAAAGGGTATCCAATGGCATGTGCTTTTCAGAAAACAAATTCTTGTTTCTGAATTCCAAAGGAATAAAGTCTTTTACCCAAAAAGGTCAAAATGAGCTGACCCATGGTTAAGACTTCTATTATATGTGTGAGTGGGAGTGGGGAAGAAGGGAGCCAGAGTACAATTGTGAGCTGCAGATGGTGGCTTCCGGGGTGGAGGCTGTTTGTCAAATGGTGTGCAAAATCTGACCTCTGTCCAGACCCAACACATCTAGTTGCAATACTCTTTCCTTCCTTCCTCATCAGAGGTGGAAAGTCCTGTCCTACTCAGTGTTCACACTTTGGACAAGGAGTTGTCTCCTGCCTGTTTATATGGAGAAGCTGCAGCTGATGCTTTTATACTCCGGAGGGAGAAATGAGCTCAGAGGTTATCTACCATAGTCGAACTACCTACATACTGCCCTGAATACAGGGAATACTTAAGATCCTTGATTCAGCTTCCTGTTAGAATACATTTACTTGATTCTTGGAATTTGCTCCTATTGTTTAAATATACAGTAAGGTAAATAGACTGCTGAAATCAATAAAATATTTTTAGTATTTCCTCAAGTAAAGACAACTCCTGAAGTACCATCCATATCTCCTTCATCAAGTCTACTTGAACAGTACTTTAAACCAAATATGAAGCTATTTTTTTCTCTTTTTAATTGCTAAGTCGTGTCCGACTCTTGCGACCCCATGGACTGTAGTCTGCAGGCTCCTCTGTCCATGGGATTCTCCAGGCAAGAATATTTTGGAACAAACTTTTAATTTTTTTCCTCCACCTGCATTAGATTGCAGAGGCACACAAGCACAGGAATATTCAACTGAGCATTAAATCAAAGCTAAGTAGAAATAGTTTCAATTCATACCTCAACATTTGAATTCATGTAAAGGATTTCATGGGTCAAAATCTGTCTTTGCTGGCTCAAAGTGATCCCATTTCTGCCTTTTATTTTTTTTTAGCACTACAGAGCATGAATAGCCAGTGAGTTTTCAACAAATATTAATATTACACCTCAAGCATATGCCATTTGTTGTTTTGGGTGCCAAGATTAATTTACAGGTTTAGAAATCATTCTCAGTTATATTAGTGAAAGAAAGTGAAGTCGCTCAGTCATGTCTGACTCTTTGCGATCCCATGGACTGCAATCTACCAGGCTTCTCTGTCCATAGGATTTTCCAGGCAAGAGTACTGGAGTGGGTTGCCATTTCCTTCTCCAGGGGATCTTCCTGACCCAGGGATGGAACCCAGGTCTCCTGCATTGCAGGCAGACGCTTTACCCTCTGAGCCACCAGGGAAGCCCAGTTATATTAGTGGTTGAGTCATTTTCTTAATCCAGATCTTGTTCTCAGAAATAAATGTTCAAAGACAATGGGAAGAGACAATGGAAAAGTTGATGGAATTTACACAAGCAGCTATGGACAGGAAGACAGGACAGTAGGTCTGGCTTTTGAGAGTCAAGTATCATCCAGGCTGCTGCTGCTAAGTCACTTCAGTTGTGTCCGACTCTGTACGACCCCATAGACGGCAGCCCACCAGGCTCCCCTGTCCCTGGGATTCTCCAGGCAGAGAAGCTTAATTGGAAAAATGCTTCTCCTCCACCTTTCATACCAACCAGGACAACCATTCAGAAGCAAAATGATTTTAAGTAAAGTAATCACTGAGCTTGGGAGTTAAAGATTAACTGGGTTTTTCTCCAAAACACGTTTTCTTTTTCATTTGATGTTAAAACAAAAGTCCCTGCTCACTGCAGAACACCAATCATCCAAAATCTACAGTCCTGTATGAAAGCCTCTCACTAAAACATATTCTTGTATTACATTTTCATAACGGCAGCAGTCTGAGAGGAAAACGCACTCTGAAGAATATGGGAAAATGGAACATCAGAATTCTTTTCTTTTCCATATGTGAGCACACTGCTAGAGAAAAGTCCTAGAGGCTTAATAATAATGTTGAAGAGCATCAGTTTTCTTTGGGGGAAAAACTGCTAGTTTCTAATACTTCTATTATTTGTTAAACTGGCAAAATAAACACATACATAAGTCTTCAACACCTATTTAAAAAATATGTAGCTACATTAAAACTTCAGAAAATAAGACTCAATAGCCCCGCAGTTAAGTTGCATATCAGCAACACCCATCTCAAGCAGACGGAACCTCGGCCCAGACTGGACAGGCTGACTGCACAGGGCGCCCAGGGCTGGGCCGCGCAGCAGTCCTTCACTGCCTGGCCCACCCTTCCAGCACCCACACCAAAGGACACGCACATCATGCACTGCTGAGAAAGCAGTCAGTTCAGAGAGCAAGTAAGGAAGCTGAAGGAAAGGAAATACACTGCAAAAGCCCAGTCACTGCTCAAGGAAAGAAGGAAGAACGGAGTGCACCAAAGGGCAACAGGATCCTGGTGGCTGAGAACCAGCAGGATTTAAGGAGCCTGAGAAAGTCACCCAAAACTACAAGCGTTAGCTCTCCTTTACGTATCATTCTTGAGAGTGTGTTAAAGAATATGTACGGCTGCTACGTACTGGAGAGGGTTCAGGATGGGGAACGCATGTACACCCGTGGCTGATTCATGTCAATGTATGGCAAAACCAATACAATATTGTAAAGTAATTAGCCTCCAAAAAATAAATAATTTTTTTTTAATTAAAAAAAAAAAGAAAAATCCAATGATCTTTGTTAACTGCAAAATCACTGTATTTTACAAGGTAGCAGTAAGACAAATTGCAACTGACCCTGCAGTCATATTCCACTACAAATATGCCAACACACACACACATCCAAACAAAAGAAAGACTTTCACTTATTTATGTCAGTAACATTCTCTATACCACAATTTCCACAGAGCTAAAAAAAATTAGTACAGCCACCAGTTTGTTCAAATTAAACTGACCTATCCCACAACTAAATATGCCATTTAAACAAATGGTCAGTCTCACTAGTCTAAAATAGACATACTTAAGTTTTTTCTCATTTTATATGAAAATGAAATACTGAACAATGAAATAAGAGCTGAATATAAATTAAAATACTAAAATGTACATGTAATTGATGATGGCAACTCAGTTGATACTCCTTCACCCTCTTTCTCCACCTGAATCAACCTTTATAAAAATGCTGCAAAAAAGCAGGGTTTTTCTCCCCCTTTTTGGCTGTAGTGTGTGTTTAGCATAGTAAAGACAACAGTACAGAAATTGTAAGTTAACTTCAAAAAAAAGCAAATATTCTAATAAAGGAATTTTTGAAAAATAGAGTTCTATCAATATACTAAAGACCATAAAATAAAAATGGTTACTACTCCTTCATTCTACAATGTTCAACACCAAACAAGAAAATTTCATGTTAGAACAAGAAAATAGCATCAGTCTCAGAAAGTGAGCCTAGTGCAACTGAAAGCTTATAGGAGAATAAAGGACTGGGCATTTTAGGACAAACTTCTTGAAATACATACTGGCTGTGTGTATGTATTAAAATTCTTAGAGAAGGAGCAACTCTGCCACATCTTTACATCTGAATTTGAATTCAAAAGCCTGGATAGCAAATAGCAACACTGTAAAGACTCATTTTGTCTTTGCTCAAGAGGCAAGTTAGGAGAAAAATGGGTGTACTTCTTTTGCCAAGGATGAGAGCAGTTTTATGGAAAGATGGAGATGAATCTAATCCTGGCTCTTTTGTAAAATGGGGTTAAGAAAGACCCAATACCCAAACCTCCCTTAACAGCTGCCTTGAGGACTGAAATATACAAAAAGCGCCCAGCTCGTTGAGTGGCATACATTAGTCACTCAAATATTAGTTCAGCCTTCCTTACCCACTACAATCAAATACTCATCTAATTTTATATAATAGGATCAGCTCAAATCTCACTGAATCTGCATTGCTCTTTTAAGAGTTTTTATTTTACCATCAACCAGTCACTTGTGCTTCCATACTACACTCACCTTCAGGCTCCTCAAATGTACAGAAACATTAAGAATAAGAAATATATTTTGTCTCTTGTTCAGCAACTAGCAGTGACTTACACACAGTAAACACATTCTATAACATGCTAAGTTAAAAATATAAAACATATTTTAAAGTAAAACTAAGTAAAATTTACACATTCTATAACATGCTAAGTTAAAATGATTTTTGATGATAAAACAAGCTCTGTATAAAAATGATCATCAAAGTGGCGTATTAGAAGAAAGTATTAGAACTTCCCTATTTTTACCCTCTTAAAATGTCTATTTCTCCACGTTTTTAATGTACATAACACTGCTATAAGAATACAGAAGTATAAATACACTGAGGGGACATGCTTAAAGACCACTTTCCTGATACTGCTGTGTAATCAAAACATTTTAGAAACCTCAGCCCTACTTAATATGATTTTACCGAGACATTACCTACAAAACTAACCCACAGAAAGATATGCTGATTTTGAATGTTACTGAATCCAGATGAGTAAGACATAAACATACAGTATTACACTGCAATATTTTATACTAAAGACAGTGCTATTCTCAGCTGCCTCTGAGAAGTATGGCTACAAAGAGAAGACTTCTCTATTGCACAAGGTAAAGGGCCTGTCCTGGAGGCTGAGTCAAATACCTTTGATAACTGTTTCCTGGGTTTATGTTCAACACAAACCCATCATGGGCTTTGGCCCATCAGTAACACCAAAAAGTAATGCCAACATTTCTGTCGCCTTCAAAGTGCTACTCATCTTGTTTTAGGGGCACAAAACAGTGACCTAAGAGGATTTCTCTTTAAATGTATGTTGTTTCTAAACCTCTTTACATAGAAGTAATGTTACTGCAAAACGGCTTCTGAGACATCTCCTTAAAATCATGGCAACGTAAATTGACAAAGAATTATAGAAAACCAAACTGCAGAGGGAAATGGATCGCAAGACTTCTTAAACTCATGGAAGGAAATATTAACTGCTAAAGCTAAAAATAAACATTTCCATATATAAGAAGTGTTTCCAGGGTAAGAGAAGTCTGTTTAAAGTTCAATTTGATGGATGGAAATCCTGAAAGCTGGCTCAGCTTATGTGAATAAAATGTTTATGGCTCATTTATATAAGACTTTAACTTCTTATCCCTTGAAAACCAAAGAAAATGAAAAGCTTAGGTTTATGTTAACTGGTACATAAGGAGACAAAATAGTAATTATACCTAAAATGCACCACTTATTTGCTATTTATTGAAAATATGGCACTTTTCTTCAGTCAAAAAAACTTTCAAACTGTGTTCCATATATGAGCTTGAGGCTATTACCTGATTTATCCACTACCTGATTTATGCTTTTACCTGATTTATCTACTAAGCTTCAATTTAAAACATCTAAGGAGAGAGCTCCTTAGACTTGGACATTTTCACAAAAGGTTCGCTACCTCCACCAAAAAGGCGGGGGGAGGGGGCATATAAACTATACTAAATTGGACCAAATAAAAATTTTAATATAAAATCAAGTTTGGTAGTTTATGGTAACACTACCTCCACAAATGCTAAAATACATAAGGTAAAATCATCATTTTATAGATAAAGAAACTGAGGCTCATCAAATTTCCAAGGGCAACCTTCTCTGAAACACCTGGTTAGTGGGGAGTTGAGCTGACGAATCTGTTGAACTATCCTCCCAAAAGGTATCAATATGTTAAAGTCCTGACCCCTATGAATGAATCTATGAAAGTGACCTATTTGGAAATAGGGTCTCTGCAGACGTAATCAAGTAATGATGGGGTCATTAGGGTAGGCCCTAATTCAATGACTTTCTACGAGGGAAATGCCACGTGAAGACAGAGACACAAGGAGAGCGCCACGTGCGAGAGGCAGAGGATGACTTGGGCTGCTAAAAGCTGGAAGAGGCAAGGAAGGGTCCTCCTCTAGAGAATTAGGGGAGAAGCATGACCTGCTGACACCCTATTACTGGTCTGTAAGCCTCCAGGATTGCGAGAGATGAAATTCCTGTTGTTTGAAGCCATCAACTTTGCGGTTCACTCTGTTATGGCAGCCCTAAGACACCAGTAACAGATTTGAAGCAGTCCCAGTTCCCAAAGCAGTGTGACTGCTTCCTCTCTAAAACTTGCTGTCTCTATTAATCTCCACTCAGCTAGAATTTATGGTTATATTTAATATACAGAAAAAAGTTTAACATTAGAAAGATCATTTTTTAGAAAGGGTTTCTCTAGTCTCTGTCAGTCAGTGCACACTGCGTGGCTTCTGTACTCACAGTGCTGTACAGTCACTGACGTTCATCAGGAAGACTCTGTAGAACCTCACAGTCACCCAAGACTTTATGGATATGTTCCAGTTTTGTTGAAAACAAGAATTAGATTTCTACCTTTTAGGAAAAAAAATGTCCTCAGCACAAATCCAGCAAAAAGGCCTGGTTCTACATGTTGTCTTATTAATGATAATGGTCAGCAGATGGGACTCCTCCAATTTTTCTTTTGACTGATTCAGGTAGGCCCAGGAGACTACAGAAACAGTCTCACCAATGGTACTAAATCCCAATTCCCAAAGTAAATCCCCCCCATGGGATCTTCTACTAAGCAAGGATGAATGACCACAACACACTGCTGACAAGGCAAAAGGCTCCACAGAAATGCAGCTGGGCAGATCAGCTGACAGAGAGGCACTGCCAACACCCACAATTAACACACCAAGAAAGTTAAAGCAAACAAACAAACAAAAAACGTAAAGCCTAAAAGCAAAGAGAGCTATTAGTTCTCACACACAAGAAAGTCATTAAAAAGGCCATTTTTTGTTTTTGGTAAGACTTAAATTATTCCAACAGCCAAAGCTAACAGTACCCCCATTTAGGCTGGTAAAAGGCACTCACAACCAGCCACTGTGTCCTTTCAGACACTCAACTGATGTCATACTTTCTTAGATCTGGCAGATACAAACAAAAACACAGCAGCCATTTTACATTTTATCCATATCCTCTACTAAAAAAACCCTCAAAGCCTCCCAATACCAATCAGGAAAACAGTAAAACTTTTAATATGCTTATTTTAAAAATCAGATCTGCAAATATAACACTCTATGGTTTTCATATTGCTTTTTGGAAAACAGATTGATACGGGGATCAGTATGAGATTCTCATATAAAAAGTGGTAAGAACATAAGCACAACGCCCCCTCACCAAATCTTCAACATCTCAACTGTTTCATGAACATTCATTAAGAGACTGTTACTTCACATCACAGTTAACTTAAAAAAAAAAAGAAAGCAAAACCAGGTTAACTGTCTTCACGCTTAGTAACATAATTGCTGCATTACTGCAACAGTGGAACAAGTTTACAAACTGTTAATCAGCAATGTACATTTCAATTTATATACCAGTGTGTAACAGTGTTTATATAAAGCACAAGCAAGAGAGGACAGGAAGAGTCCCCATTCTCCCCAAGTTAATAAACACCCTAGTAACTGGTAACAGGAAATCAAATAGTGTGAGGAAGCACAGAAGTGAAGAAAAAAAAGCATTAGCCATATGGTTCTAGTATTCTCCATACAGTCAAACATACAGAAATATGCACTCATGTAGAGCATTAAAAAAAAAAAAAAAGGCTACAACACTAGTCATGAAACAGAACATCTTTAAGCTGTGTGATAATATTTTAAAAAATATAGAATTAGCACAAAATGTGAACTGAACAGAGTAAGTGTATAGGTCTATAGGAACATTACAGTAATGTCTATTAAATAAATTAAGAATATACTGAAGAACAAAATAGTCTGAGCTAACAGCCATGTGGAAGGTATTACCTACTTTCTTGCTAGCAGGCACTAACATAGCACTAAGAGAAAGCTAAATATAATTTACAACACACAACACATTGTTTGGAATACTTCATTAATGGTAATATGATAAATATATATGGCAGGGTTGAGGTACCCTCAAGAATATTAACTTGGAAAAAAAAAGAGTATTAACTTGGTTTCATAGTAAGTAGGTAAGAGACCAGGAGCTGTAAGTTACATCTTTAGTAAGTAATGGCTCCCAAAAGAAATACTTCAAGAAATAGGAAGACTTCTGACAATAGTAGAACTGGGATTTGATTAAAAGATTCTATTTTGATGGTTTGCTTATATTTATAAACGATCATTTATTTTATACTGTATAAAGAGACATCTTTGCCTCAAAGAATTTTTATTAAACAAAGAAAGCATAGCAATGACAGAACAACTAAAAGGTTTAAATTAAACATTAAGAAAAATTATTCTGTTTACTGCTACCACTGAACAGCCAAACTTAATAAAAGAAACTAGCTTTGCCGTTGTTCAGTTGCTCAGTCATGTCCAACTCTTTGCAACCCCATGGACTGCAGCACGCCACGCTTTCCTGTCCTTCACTATCTCCTGGAGCTTGCTCAAACTCACATCCATCGAGTCAGTGATGCCATCCAACCATCTCGTCCTCTGTCGTCCCCTTTTCCTTCTGCCTTCTCTCTTTCCCAAAATCAAGGTCTTTTCCAATGAATCGGGCCTTTGCATCAGGTGGCCAAAGTATTGGAGTTTCAGCTTCAACATCAGTCCTTCCAATGAACACCCAGGACTGATTTCCTTCAGGATGGGCTGGTTGGATCTCCTTGCAGTTCAAGGGACTCCCAAGAGTCTTCTCCAACACCACAGTTCAAAAGCATCAATCCTTTGGCGCTCAGCTTTCTTTACGGTCTAGATCTCACATCCATACATGACTACTGGAAAAACCATAGCTTTGACTAGATGAACCTTTGTTGGCATAAAAAGGTTCTGCTTTTTTAATATGCTGTCTAGGTTGGTCACAGCTTTTCTTCCAAGGAACAAGCGTCTTTTAATTTCATGGCTGCAGTCACCATCCACAGTGATTTTAGAGCCCAAGAAAATAAAATCTGTCACTGTTTCCATTGTTTCCCCCTCTATTTGCCCTGAAGTGATGGGACCAGAAGAAACTAAGAATTATTAAAAACTAAAGCATGAGAAAAATCTTTCCTACTCCAAAGACAGTTTAATTCTTAAATGATTAAAAATATTCAATCATGAAATTAAAGGCATTTTCATTCCTCAGGTTAGTCACCTAACATTTTAGCTTACAGTCTATTAGCGAAGAATTTAAACCGATTTTGCACACTGCTTTAAATTACTACAATGTTTATAAGTAAGTAAAAAGATATATCAATGAGAAACAGAGTAAGTGACACAATGGAAAATTATTTGTCAACCAAATTCTCTTGTTTGACAAATAATATTCAAAACCTGTTGAGTCAGGCACCATTTTAGGAACCATGAACATAAAATATACACGCTTGCCTCTGTGAGGGTTACAGTCTAATACAGGCAACTCTCACTAGATCAAATGGATGGAGGAGCGGTAAGTGGACAAAAGGACGAAGTGATGGATGCTAAGCAGTGACAAACTCTATAAAGAGAAGTAATGCAGAACAGGGAAAAGAGCTTCACATCTCAGGAGAGCTGAAAAGGGATGAGAGATAACTTAGAACGAGCGAAGAGTAAATCCACTTTATGACAGACAAAGTTCTTCTAGAACAGACAAGACAGCAGAACAACACTGGATAATTACTGAGAATTGTGAATGCATGGAGCTGGAAGAACATGAATGTTCTGCTTATTCATTATTATTTCAAAGAGGGAAATTCTGTGAGGAAGTTTTTAAGACAAAAGAAAAGCTGAGGGTATATCTTACATGTTCAGTTATATTAAATTCATCTCCTTAGATTTTTGAGTCTGGAGATAAGATGCTACAAATACTGCCTACAGAAGTTTACTCCAGTATCTACACATGGATTAAACTAGAAAGGCAAGAAAGGTTCCAATCTGGATCAAGGATTATAGACTGCAAAAAGGGAGGGGCTAAGAATAGCAGAGGAATGGTTAGTGGGACACCATCACAAGATACAGGGAAAACAAAGAGGGGAAAGGAATCAAAAGCAACAACATAACATTTAAGACTCTGACTTTCAACTGGTTCAAATAACTCTGTAAGGAGAAGTCCAAAGCCTCTTTGAACCACTTCACTGCCACCCAGTCTTTTCCTCGTCATCAATTTGCCTTCTTCATTTCCTTTTCTCAACCAGTAATATTTAAAATTAACTACTGACTTCAAATTTGATTTCTCAACTAGAAGCTTGTTCCCAAATGTTCTCATTCTCTTCTGGGAGCAAGTAATGAGAAAAGTGCAGTTCTATCACTATTTCATTTATATACTTGGAAATTCTTGCATTGTTTTGGTGTTTTAGTGACAGTTAACATGGATTTCAAAAGGAAACAAGATATAAAACCTGTGTTAAGAACTGATGCCAGGGGGCTAGCAATTTTTAAGGCAGATTCTTTTTTACTAAGATTTGTTTTAAACTATATTAAAAACACACACACCAAAACCCCTCATGCATAATGTTTCAAGGTTAAAGTATTATCCAAAACTGTATAGGATGCTCTTGACAACTACAGCAGTTATATCTTAGATACATAAATATAGTTTATAATCCAACAGGAAACCCAAGGAATTAGCAGAGTGGTTCACTACGGGCACAGGAAGACAGTGGTGCCATAGTGGCCACATGGGCTGAGGAGCAGGAGAGAGGTAACGTGGCACAAGTGAGCACCAGGCCAGGAAGGAGCTAAGTTGCATTTCACCACTTGTTTAGTTTAGTTGAAGAATCTTTCCAAATCTCAACTTTTTTTAAATAAAGAATGGTGACACTAGTGACAGGAGGCCCATCTACCTTAAACATTATTTTGAGAATGAGGTAATGTATGTGAAAGTGTTTGCAAACTGCCAGGTAGCACCCAAGCTTAGTAACAATATATTCTGTTTCTGAGCTAGGAGCTTGCAAGACAACACCCACATTAGGTGCTGGGTTTTAGCTATGCATCAGGGAAAATTAGGTAGTTAGTGGTTACCAGTAAATTTACAGCCCCAAAATACAGTTGTTTTTTTTTCCTCTAAATACATTTAAGTTCTTCATCACTTGGTCTTGTAACAGTAAAAAACCCAAGGCAATTTTTAAAAATAAACTACATGTACCTCAAGTTCAAAATGTGGGTAACAAAGAAAAAACTAAAAAAACAACAGGAAGACATATAAACTAAAGGATCTACATCAAAAGTTAAGGAAATCATCAACAGCTTAATGTTATCAAAATCTATACATTTCTTTAACAGTATTCAGCCAATATTCAGAACTGCTGCTAGTAAAAGATGGAAAAGAAAGAAAACTATAAATACCCATAATCTAATTTATAAAAACAAATGCATAAGAAAGATAACTGCATCAATTACCTCATCTACCAAGTAACTTCATTATGAATACTTAACTGTTTGAGGAGCAGGAAGAAAAGGTCACTTTAACATGGACAAATAAGAATAAGAGAGGCATCCGGGGAAATACATGAAATTCAAAGAACATAGATTTTACCTCTCAATCAGAATTAAATTCACTATCCACTCCCAGTCACTGGCACTGCCCAAGTAATCAATTTATTAAATGATAAATACTCAAATTTATTAAATGGTCAATACTCAAAAAGGCTGAAAAATGAAACGGTCTCTTCTGCTTCACTGGTCTATGAGATACATATAGACTAACTTAACTGGATCAATACAAACGAATTTTTGCAATATAACACTGTATACACTGTCAAGTATAAAACTACCTGTGTTCAAGTGGAAAAGGAATAACAAGTCCATCAACAAACATGCTCATGAATGCTTTCAAACAGCATTAAATACATAAAATAATCAATCAGTTGGCACTGGAAGCCACGAAAGGGGGTGACTTTTACAATCACATGTCAGTACTTCCCAACTGTTAAATGATATGAGCAGGGTAATAGAGAGGGATAAGCTATCTCTTTACAAAGGTCTCGTCCCACAAGATGTCATCAGAGAGGTAAACAACAAAGAAACTTCTTATCTCCTCTCCTAACCATAATGGGAGAAGCATTTCTCAAAAAAAAATCCAGATTTCCCTGATGCTAACAATAGTGAGATGAAAAAGAAAGAGTGAATATCCAGGTGAATTTTCATGAACTGAAGAAGGCCTTAGAAACATCTGAAGAGAAAAGTCCTTCCTGTGAAGAAATTAGGTCAGGATGGCATTTCAAGCTTTTTTGCTCTTTTGTGGGGAGAGGGTTATCTGTTTTTAAATATGATCTTCAGCAGGAGAAAGTTATCTAATGAAAAAATAGCATTCACAACTTTTGAAGACTTGTCAAGTTTCACAGACATCTCAACGGCAACACTTCATTGTGGCATTCAAGCCAAGAACTGAGTTCTGAGCTCAAGGTTTCTAAGGCCAACACAGGACAGCGCACATCAGAATTGTTATCAGAAAGAAGGTTTCTTAACCTCTGGCCCTACCAACTATAAGTTATCAAGACTTTTCCATCTTTACCTGTTTGTAATCGCTTATCCTTTCTTTCCAAATAGTCAACATTCCTAAAAGCTCTAACATGAGAAAGATACATGAAGAAAGTATCATCCTCCATGAAGGGAAAAAATGCTAACAACTTGTTTTTTTGAACTGCATAAAAGGATTTTTCGGTATTATATTTCTTCCACATCAAGCACAGTACAAGTTACGTGCAGCATGTTAATTAGTACCTGTGCTCCTGATACAGGGCCAAAAGGGTTTGGTGGTCTCATGACAGGTTGGCTGTATATTAAGCTTGGTTGTGTCATTACAGGTACACTTCCCATTTGAGGAGGCTAAAAAAAACAAAAAACAGAAATTCTCAAGTTAAAGGATGCTGACTCACATTTTCCTTATTATGAGTAAGTAAACAAGAAGGATGATAATGATGTACTAGTATTAGTACATCTGAATTAACTCAAAGGGGAAATGTCTATAAATGCAAATAAGACTGACAGCTAAAAATTTTAAGAGAATTGTTTTGGTATGGAAAATCTTTCTTGTGCTTATTTTTTAACGTTTACCAAAAAACTCAGCTTTTTCTGTATGAATTGCAAAATTCAAACTACAATAAACATACAAAATAATTTAGACCAAAAAAAATTTCCAAACTTGCCATCTTTAGACATAGGGAAACTTAAAACTATAAAATGGTTAAGACATTTCAAAGTAAATTGCCTTTGTTCATCAAATCCAGTTCTTATACCATAATGCAAGTAAGCACAAGGGAAAATAGTTGATTCTTTGAAGACGTTTACCTTCAACAGTTCTTTCATTTTATCTTAACACATTTTTAAAGAAAACCAAGAAGAGGCTTAAATTCACACACAGAGGTTAGTTCATTCTTAAGTAATTGAAAATAAATCTCAAACAACCATCTCTTTAGAAATTACCACTCCACAATATAAAATTAACATAAGTGACAGAACAGAGTACACACACCATTACATTATTTTGGTTAAAATGCAATATTCTAAAATCTTTTCTTTCTGCAAGTTCTACTTAACTTTTTAAGATGACTCCTATTTTCAGTGATTCACTTTATGAGTTTTCTGTGTAGATACCCTTTTTATGTAATGACTACTTAATCCAAAAGCTTTTATGAAACTTTTTCATATGCAGGGAAAGAGCTACTTTCACTAAGACATAAATAAAGAAGTAGCAGAAGTAGCCACAACAGCAATACCAATGGATGAACACTGCCTCCCACCAGCAACAGTTTCCCAGAATGTGTAGTGGGCTGAAGCTACTACACCTTCATTTTTATTTGAGTCTGCATATTAAGAGAGCTGGGAGAGTAAGAGCAGTTTATAATGTGGGTTGTGGGCAGCTTAAAAGTTTAAACACTGTTTCTGTACTATACCAATCATGTCATAGGAAAATTTCTCTGGCCTTTACTAAACTAAATTTACCCCCTACACAATGCAAGAAATATCAACTCCCCACATCCACTATAGTAGTATTAAGGTTTTAAGACCTCACTGGTATTAATATAAGGTCAAAGCAACAGAGACTTGGAGTTAACATTAATGTTTAAATGAGTTCACAATGAAGCATAGATGCCTAACAAAACTTATGAGAGGAAAAATAAGCCAAGTAATACAGTTAACATTAATAAATGATATTTGTTGTATAATAACTGTTTTAGAAATACTTACGAAACCTACGCTGTGGTGCAAGGTTCTGTGCTAGTTACTAAGGGTATATGTGGCACTAACTCTTTTTTCAGTTAAGTTTGGAAATAAATACATGTTAAATGCAGGTCAATCGATTTTCAAAAAGCTGTGTTGGGAAAAATACTTACGATTCCATATCCTATCATGCCTGTTGGTGTAGTAGCAGGATAGGCCATTACAGGGGGGGCCTGACATGGTAAGAGAAAAAACAAACAAGCAAGTGTAACCCACATATGTCAATGGAGTCCAGGTAATTAATAGCTAAAAAGAATTGCTAAGACAGCTGTGATTAAAGGTGATATTTGTGTTCATTAATAACTGTGTCAAGCTCAATGACAAAAGGTGTCTTGAAATTAGCAGAAAAGCACAATTATTAGAAAGAAAAAATACCATTTAAACTTATATGCAACAGTGATCTAAGATTTCAATGTGCTTTTACAGCATTAAAAATATTCAGATTTTTAGAAACACTCAAATCCTGCAATGTAACGTCTGTCTCTCCCATAAAGATGTCTGCCCAGAAAAAGCAGCAGAGTGAATGTTCCTAGGTGCTTCACTTCTGCAGCAAAGACAAAACTTAAAGATTTCAAATCAGTGAACAATCTGATCTTCCAAAAGACTAGTTTCTAAGGACCTCATTCACTTCTTTCAAATAAGCCCAAAGATTTCAAACCACTATGGAGTATGACTCAAGTTTGTATGTAGAATATATATATTAATATTCTAATTTATTCTGCAAATTATTTAAAATATGTTCTGCAAAGCACCAATTCAGAGGAGTAATACATTTTCAAGTCTGTTTATGCTTAAATGTCTAAAAGAATGATCTATCACTAAGATTTGTTTAAGGTCCTTCCTCTTCCTACTTCAATTCATGCTTTGAAATATACGACCTCAGCAAGAATCATTTTAGATACATTTGCTGTCTTAACAACATTCCCCTATGTGTTATCTTTTAATAAAAACTTCAGATGAATACAGGTGAAAGACCAATAACACTGCTAAAACATAAAACATAAATTATATGGCAATTTGAACATACACATGGAGAAGTTAAATAAAGCATAACTAAAGTGAATAGTTAAAAGTTAGTATTTGTGTGAGCATGTAGAACTTATTGGTCTCTCCCTACTTAAAAACCAAGAGCTGCAAGAGCAGTAGACAAACTGCCAAGTACAGCAGAAGCCTGTAAGATTTCATGCAATTGTTATTTTCGACATTACCACAATCACCATTTCCCTTCATTCAGAAGTCATCAAGTGCATAGTGGAAGCACAGATACAAACACAGACGCCCAGCCATCTGGCAGCAAATGGCAGAATATTAAGCAAGAAAAAAAATTTATATTTCCCATGCTACCATCATCAGAATCAATTCTACAACAAACCCATGAAATCAGTAGATGCTAGGAAGAATTTTTGGCACAGTGAAAATTTGAATGTGAAAACAAGTAATAGCTGGAAGGTTATGAGATTCTGCTACAGCAGTGGTTAATAGCATGCCAATTTATTGCAAAAAAGGCTAGTTTTTGGTCACTTACGTATTGTGGAAAATGCATGCCATTCTGTTTTTCCCAGGGAGAACAATTACATAATGCAATAACACTGGATTAGAACAAGTACTTACACAACAGAAAATACATAGAGAGCATTTTAGTTCACATGTACATTCATTAACTACCTAGAATTCCTGGTATTTCCAGCATCTAATGGAAGAACATCTATACCAAAACACTATCAAGGTTGACAAGGGAAATTTAGTCTTTGGCATCATCACCTTACTTACGTAAGAATTACAAGTGTCATTAAAATATAAAACCTATCAGTAGTATGAACAGTGTAAAGTTCAGTGCATACCATAAACCGGGATGCACTGTACAATGAATATCACAGAAAAAAAAGCAAGCAGTTAAAAGAGTTGATAGTGTAACATCATTATATATTTTAATAAAATATCAATAAATTTGTTTTAACTTTTTAAAAGTTTAAAAACCTTGACAGTGTTTAAAGATTAATAAAAAGGTTAGAAATGTAATGTCATAAGCAGCATTTTATCTAGGTAGTGAATCACATCACCAGCCCTAAATGTTAGTCATTAAAAAGAACCTCTATGGAATACATACATACAAATATTTTAACCAAGTCCTCAAGAGATGACACACCTTACCATATACAACACAGCACCATAGATATGGTTTCTTATCAACATTCTAGATGGTTAGATGCCTATTACATTCTAACAGTCAATCTAAGGTCAAGTGCTATTTGCAAATTTCTATTGTTTCATATAGATTAATACTAATTTAATACAAAATAAGAAAAGAGTCATTGTATTTTCCTATCAGCATGCGGATTTATATCATGGTTCATATGTTATATCAATGTATGATTCACACCTAGAGGTATGTTACAATGGGAAAAACACTGGATTCAGAGTCAGAAGGGATGGATTTCAATTTAAATCTGCTTCTGAGCTGCTTTCCACTTGAGGCGAAAAAAAAAAATCAGTTTACCCCTACAGTTGGGACAACAGCTGCTCCCAAGAGTGCACTAATTATAGAGTCAGGACAGTGTGTGTGTGTGTGTAAAATGTAAACTATTTAAAATGTAAGGTTTTATTATTGGTGATGGTAGTGACCACTACCAGGAAAAAAGTTGTTGTTTAGTCACTAAGTCATGTCCAACTCTTTAGAGCCCATCATGTTTCTCTGTCCATGGGATTTCCCAGGCAGAAATGGGTTGCCATTTCCTTCTCCAGGAGAATCTTCCTGACCCAGGGATCAAACCCGTTATCCCCTGCATTGGCAGGTAGATTCTTACTGCTGAGCCATCAGGGAAGCCCAGAGAAAAAGTACTGATTTTAAAAGGTGGCTAAATTTTAGTATTAATTTCCACTAATGAAGACTGAGATTAATAGAACTCTCTAGATAATGTCATGGAAAACTTTAATTGCACACTATTTTTATCTCAGCCCTATATTTAATTTTTACAATTAACCCAAGGAAAACAGCAAAACAGCAGGATGCTCTGGAAGAGCTTTAGTAACAAAAGTGGCTATAATAAGGGTATGAGGGTCTCTAACAACAGGAAGGACACACTGTGCAGCTTGCATAATCAAAATGCTGCTTGTTAGCCCAAGTTTACAAGAAAGCATGTTTCAAATTTTTCTACAAAAAAGAAACTGGTTTTCTCTGACCCAGGAAGACATATTGGATTGGTAAAACAGTAGCTGACCAAGGGTAGTGGTACAGCCACAAACTACTCAAGGACAACCATACCTTACGGTAATTAAAACCATTAGAACTTCTTTAGTATTAGATTCTAACTCATTGGTCCTCCCTGGAGGCTCAGACAGTGAAGAATCTGCCTGCAATGCAGGAGAGACCCAGGTTTGATCTTTGGGTTGGGAAGATCCCCTGGAGAAGGAAATGGCAACCCTCTCTAGGATTCTTGCCTGGAGAATCTCATGGACATTAATTATCGTACAATTAATTTTCATTATTCATAGATTCTATATTTGCAAATTTGTTACAAACTAAAATTTATTTGTAATCCCCAAATCAATACTTGTGAAGCTTTTGAAGTCTTTCATATACATGTGCAAAGCAGTGAAGAATTTGTCACTGGATACATCCAGTTCTGACAAGAAATAACCAGAGGATGGAGAACTAGGGAACAATGCGGAATACCTGAAGACGCTCTGGCTCTGGGGCCAGGTAGGCAGGTCTGGAGTTTCAACTTAGGTACCAATTAGCAGGGTGGTCAACTTAACACCTCTGAATCTCCTTTTCTCTTTTGTAAAATAAAAGAATATATCATCTACTAGAATAAATTTATTTAGGATTTAAGATTATAATCTATGTGAGATGTGTGTGTGTGTATACATACACAGCTGAAACTATACCTGCTTGGTTTTTGTTAATACTGTCATCTAATTTTTATAGCTGATTCTCCTTATTTGCTGCACTTAAGGTTCAAAAGACCCCGATGCTGGGAAAGACTGAAGGGAGGAGAAGGGGACGACAGAGGATAAGATGGTTGGATGGCATCACCGACTCAACGGACATGAGTTTGAGTAAACTCCAGGAGTTGGCAATGGACAGGGAGGCCTGGCGTACTGCAGTCTGTGGGGTCGCAAAGAGTTGGACATGACTGAGTGACTGAACTGAACTAAAGGTTCTTAAAGTCACCAGAACACTGAATTACTGAACACTGAGCCATTTTTAGGGGAAACACTGTGTGTGTGAAATCAGCAACCGATTCAGTGTCAGACAAATAAATAACAGATTTGAAACCAGCAATAGAGAATAATGGTTAAGAACACAGCCTCTGAGGTAACACTGCCTGAGTTCTAAAAACCCACCCCATCTCTTTTATTTGGGCTCATTACTTAATAATCCTATGTTTCCATTTCCTTATCTGTAAAATGGGATAATAATAGTTACTACCATATAAGGTTAATTTGAGGATTATATAAAACAAAACCACGTATTATGTTAGAATGATGCCTGGCACAAAATAACCCTTAAGTAAATGTTAGCTACAAAAATGTACCTGGCAAATAGTGTCAACCCAGCTTCCTTTAGAAGCTGAATGAAAGGAATAAAAATTACTTTTATTTCTTAAATTTTGTAACGACCTTTGCACTTACGCTTTATCACTGCTTTAAACACACTTTCACAGTACATATTCACCTAAATTATTCATATTAGTATATCATGAGATTTTACAACTCACCATTGTTGCAGCATTCCACGCAGTTGTTGGTGCAACCTTTGGTTGCCAGTTAGATCCTCCAGTGAGCTTCTTTTCACCTGGCTGACTCCAATTTACATCACTTTAAATAAACACAAGTGAGATATAAATGTCTGTAATTATGAAGTTTCTTTACTATAAATTTAGATTGAACAGAGCATTTAAGATGCAGATGACATTTATACACATACTTTCTTGAGATAAAAGCCAAACCAACCTCTAGATGGCACATGGGGAAAAAAAAGCAAATTTAACACTCACTTCTTAGTGGTTCCATTTCCAATGCCAAGATCTAGGACACGAGAAAAAGAAAGCATTTAAAAACTAGACTCACTTTTATAAAACAACTTATTGTAAAGAAGATTCAAGAATTCAAAAAATACTTACTGCCCACAAGGTTGGCTAAGGATGAATCCAAGTCATCAGATACTAACTTGTTAGGTGGGAGTTTGGCAACGGGAAGACTCTGGTTCTGAGAGGCCACTGTTGGTTTGAGAAGTCCACCTAGTTCATCAAAGCCTTAAAGTTACAAACAGATGAAATAGGATTTTGTAAGGAACTTTATAGAGCTACAGCTTTCTAAAGGAGGTCTCTGCGTTTTCTCCTTGTTTGTTTAATGGGAAAATCCTTTAAGAAAATGGGCACTAATAAATGCCCTTAAGTGAAAAAGGAGAAATCCACCATTTCAAAGTAAATCGATTGAGGAGGCTGCATGTACTTTGGCAGAATTCATTTGTCTTACGTCATAACAAAATTACATTAAAGTTAAAGGGAATGAAGAAAGAAGCATTCAAGTAAACTACTCGTATTCCAAAACTGGGATGAGAAGGATGGAATTAATCCTCCCCCTCAGCCGACAAAGTCTTCTGAAGACTCACTCACACTTGAAGAAATACAAGTAAAAAATACATCTCTGAAAAAACGTTTCTTTTAAGAACTGTATTTTATAGACCTTTTTATACTCTTTAAAGTGAAGAATGTAAGGTATATGTAAAACAGTATATTAGAATCAAGTGAAAATGAACCACTAGCTTATTTCTTTTTTTCTAAAAACAGCCTAAATTATACCTAAGAAATAGCTAAACTACACTCTAATTGTACAGAATCATGTAGTAAATTAGGACATTGCTTAAAAATAAAATCCCTTAAGGTTCTCTCCTGAAGGGTAAAAGGTAAAACAAATCCAATCAACCAAGCCACCAAACGACTCAATAGCATAACCTAGGAATACTAGAGAATTTGAAAAAGAAAGTCACCAAAAATGGGGGCTTAGAAATTATGAACTGGTTTCTATATCCTTTATCCTTCCTCCCAGTAAGACAAACTCAAGAGGAAAAAGTTAAAATACATCAAAAATCATTGTAAACCTACCAGTGCACAGAAAAAAATGAATTTCTAGTCCATACGTACTCTTTATAAGCTTGCTTCTTACTTTTGTATAACACTTAAGATAAGTATTAATAACTGTATATTATGAAATTAAGAGTATCTCAATGTTTAAATGGTCTGAATTTAATTACTACACTTACCACTCTACGATTAAGAACATAATTTAGTGTCAACTTTATAGGAATTCAATTTTTACAAACTTCAAATTAACAAGATACCAAATGGAAACCTAGCTCTATAGGTCTATAAAGCTGTCTTAAGACAAATGAACAAGCATACTACAAAATGATTAAAAAAAAAAAAAGCCCCTGTACCCATAGCTCTGATATTTAATTATTCCAGCTGTTCACTACACAGACTATTTCAATACGTCAAGGTACCACAGGTAATACTTTCCTAGTTTTCAAAAAAGCCAATTTTATTTCAGTAAAAGTAAAAATTATAGTGAGTAAAAAACAGAGCATTCTACACATAGTCACTAGTAATTGAGAACTCTAATCTAAGGAAAATCTCTTTTTTCTCTCTCTTAACAGCTCTGGGAGAAACAGATCTTCCCAGAATCAAAACTGCCACTAAGAAAAGAATAAAGGCTAATAGTCGCTTGAAATTTTCTTCCAGTCGTTGAAGGAGGAGGACCCACTTCTTTGGCTATCCTAACTCCATCTATTTACACATGGTAAAAGTACCATTATCTGTCCTTACACAGACTCTAAACTAGAACACTAGAGTAAAGGTAATAAAGTAATTTTTTTCTTACCCCCAGAATCTACAGTAATGTTGGTAGATTTATTTCCAAACACAGATTCAAAGTCAACATTAAGGCCAGCTGAAGGATGTGGCTGTGCAACTGGAGAAGGAGTGAACCCTAAGAGAAACCAAAATGGAAGAAGCTCAGTCTTTAGTAACTCTACATTTATAAATATCTAATAATGAAGAAAATAGAATGGAAAAAGCCCTAAATTCCCACAACAAAAAACAAAGCCAACCCTTCCAGCAAAATGTTTCCTAGACTACCACATCTCCTTGTAGTGATTACATTTTCCAAAACAAAATCACCCCACTAAGAAAATAAAAAAGTAAAGTTGAATTACTAGTTTGTTTCATTACAAAATAACATTTTTGCTTATTTTTTACCTTAAATTTTTATGCTAATGATCTTTAAAAAACCAAACACATCTAAAATTCTAGGATCTTGTACGAAACCAAAATTTAAAAGGATCATCTGGGAATAAAATAAGAATTCTGTGGTGTTTAAAAAAAAAATAACTTAGTATCCCAAAAAGTCTTTCTCCCTCTACCTACTCACCTTCCATATTTCTCGCCTCCCTTCCTTCGATGGTTAATCAAAAGCTATACGGTTTAAGTTCATTTGCAAAGTAACAGGATTCTTAAAAGTTATAACCCACTAATCCTTATGAACCCCTTGTGTCCAGGTGTTTTTTGAATATTAAAAAAAAAAAGGACTATTTTCAACCATCTTCTAAGTTCAACTTAGCTACTTCCATAGGGGGTCGCCACATATGTCATCAAATATACTGATTTAACTACGCTGAAACACAAGAACAGAAAGGGAAAATTTTTTCTCTTCTGTCAACGTTACACTGATGCTAGTGGCATTCAGCCAAGACATCCAGTTTATAGAGAAACCAGGTAATGCTGAGGTAAATATAAGATTTTCAATTGTGTAAAGTTTTATTTTTGTGAAGTGAGGTTCTGAATTTCTACAGGATAACTAGAAGAACTAAAATCATCTAGACCTATTATGGCTGTCACATGACTTGAGGAGCTTTCAATCACTGAGTATATATTCAAGTAGAGAACAGCCTAGCAAGGATCACAAAGAAGGGGTTCTTTCACTTGTGGAAGGCTGGAATAAATGGCAATAATAAATTCCTTCCTTGTGGAAGGAATTCTCTTCCATCTCTAAATTTTATAAACTCATAATGTTAAAAAGTTTTAAATATCTGGTATTAGAAGATTAATAACTATATTAGAGAGAAATTAAACTTTTGAGCCGTAAACATAGACCCTTTCTTCCTGTCCCATCTTTCTGCTAAAGGCAATTTCAGTCTATAAGAATCTCACATTGAACTCTTAATGCACATGACCAGGATATAAGGAAGTGTAACAACACTGTACTAAAAAGACTGATCTTAAAGAAAAACTAGGACAAGATTTGTTGAGAAGTTCAAGAAGGTCCTCAAAGTCAGAGAAGCCAGAAAGGACTTTTTATTAACAGTGACTCACACAAGCTGGTATACATCAATGATACTACTGTAAAAGTAGCATTTTACATCAGAGTATCAATATTCTGCAGAGGCAAAGATTTTTAAATGTACAAGTTTGATCTTATGCCATAGTCATTTAGCCTGTAAAATACTCTTAACTCAAAGACACTGACCATACAATGAGAACACAACATTATCAAAATATAATTACATATACTGATTTAACAGTTCTCTGAAGTATACAAACTGTTTAAGAAATACACCACAGGCTTGCCAGTTCTTCTCAAAGCTCCTTACAAAAGGAACAGATGTATCTACTCAAGAAAGACAAAAATCTATCATGCTTTATAATTACATCCCCATGCTACACCATTACAGTGTAAGAAGCTTACAGTGTTCTTTAAATCCTGGAAACAATGTCTGAGCTATGGTATCATTTAATAAGAAAACAAAGGGAACAATAATTTGTAACTAGGACAGTATATCAAATTTCTATTTTCCTCTGATATCCTGTCCCAAATTCTTTCTAGAATTTTGCTCGTATCAGAGATAAGCCTATCCTTCATAATAATACAAAAACAACTTCATAACTTTCTGTAAAGAGAGGAGCCATCTCCTGAGGTCCCTAGGGGCACCAATCTGTGAAATTATGATGTTACTGCCTAAAAGTATAAAAGAATTGAAAAGATACGAAGTAATCCAGAGCTAGTACCTCAAATTTCAACAGCTTCGACTAGCAGAGGAAAAAAGTAAAAGGGAAATTCTTAATAAATTATAATAGCTGATTAGACTGTCAACCTTTAATTTTTAAAAGTGACTTAAAGCAAAGTTATAAAATATCACCATTTCAAAAGAGAAGATTTAGGGATTCCCTGCAAAAGATAAATAGGCTCACCAAGTTAAGGTTACCTTGATGAAAACTGAATTGCCTAACTTTCATTTCACAAAACCCAGTGTAAAGTCTGTCACTGGCCACTTCACAGATTAACACTTATTAATACTGCACTGTAGGAACAATCTCAAGAGGAAAATAATAAGCTGACTGAAAGGTACAAGATGAACAAGTGTTGGGGACAGAGAGGTATTCCAAACACCTCTGAGAAAAATTAGATTGTTAGTAGATTTTGGTGGTAGTTCGGTAACAAATAGGCCTCATACTTTTTTGAGAAAATAACTCTACTATTTATTAAACCAAGTTTTTATTTTCTTACCAACTCATTTTAAGGAAAACAACAAAAAGAAATACCTCTTGCATAAACAAACTAATAAATTTTAGAGATTATTGTTACCTACCTCCAAATAAACCAGCTACAGTAGAAGGCTCATGGCACATAAAGGTAGTATTACGATAAGCTTGAGTGCCACAAAAAGTATCTGACAAGGCATATAAGGGAGGAAAAGAAAGGATAGGAAAAAGAGAGAAAAGTGAGAAAGTGAGGAGGAACAGCTAAGAGTGGAATGAAGTAATTAAAAGCAAAAACAGGAACAAAAACAAAAGAGAAAACAGAGGAGTACAAGCCCTTGGTGTTCTTTAATTTACAACTTACTAAAAATAAGCACTTAACTTAAGGCTCCATTATGAGTGCTATATTTAAAACATATATATAAATAATACTCACAACAAATTTTAAAAAACAACCAACACTGCATATCCTCAGATGAAAAAACATGAACCAGCTGGCTCGTTAGCCAATACTAACATCTCTTCTAATGTCGTCTTCTGCAGATGAGGAAGGAGGCATGGCTGGGACCACGACCCACTCACCTGACTTACACATCCCAGTATCCCTAGGGCTTTAATGAGGGCAAGCTACAAACTACACTGAGAACTATATCAAATCAAGGTCCTGCTCTGAAAGATCTGGAAGGTATCTACATATCTAACTCTCTGATTTTTCCTGGTCATGCTTAACTCTACAGAGCAGGAGCTGGCAAACTACAGCCTATGGCCTATTTATATGGCATGAGAGCTAAAAATGGTTTTTACATGTTGAAACGGTTTAAAAAAAGAGAGAAAAGATGATGACTCACAGATTTTATGCATCATATAAAAGCCTACGGTATTTATTACCTGGCTCTTTACAGTAAGTTTCCTGATCACTATTCTAGAGCAGCATGATCCAAAAGAGCTTTCTAGCAACAGAAATGCTTTATAAATCTGCACACTATGCAGATATGTGAATACGGTACATTATGGTAGCCACTGTGCCACTGAAGAGTGGAACTGTGGCTAGTACAAGTGAGAAAGAAAAATTTTAATTGTATTTAACACTTAATTTTAATAAATCAAGCCTTAAAGGATGACATGTGGCTAGTTAGATGATGCAGTGTAAGCAATGACACACCTTGGGTGGTCCTTTCATGCTCTTACTACTGAGTAAGAAACTAATGGAATTTTTATTACACAACTGTACTTCTTAGGAACTTTCAACTTGCACTGAAAGACTTACTAAAAGGCCTCTTCTATGACAGGAATCAACTATAGCTCCTTGTCTTTGTAAATAAAGTTTTATTGCAACACAGCCAAGCTCATGTGTTTGTGTCTTGCCTATGGCTGTTTTCATGCTATGTCAAGGTTCAGTAGCTGTGAAAAAGACTGTGTGGCTCACAAGCCAAAAATATTTACAATCTAACAACCTTTTAAGAAAAAGTTTGCTGACCCCTACTCTAGATGCCTAATTGGTTGATAGCAGTGGTTTTTAATTTCCCCTTCTGTATTTTCATAAAAGTACGTAACAATAAGTTTTAGAAAGAAAGAGTATTTAACAATACTCTGTAACAATACAAAGAAAAAGTATTTAACAGGAAGTTAAGTCCCCTGTGTCTTCAGGGGACACAGATGTGACATCTTGAAGCCCATGCACTGCTCTGACTTAAAAGATGGAAATATACAGCCCAAATCAAAGTCATATCTGCTTCATATTCTCAAACTAAGGGAACAGACTTAAAAAGATACAGTTATATTTACTAAATACATACCATGGATATTCAGTAAACATGAAGAAAAGATACAACCTGTAAAAGACTACTGACAGAACACTCCAAAGATAACTCTTGTTACCCCTTATTACCAAGCAAAAAGGTACACCATCTGACATATTTCTAAGAGTAACAAAATGTATAATTTAGTTTCAACTGCTTTTAATCTAATTTTTAAATGTATTACAATAAAGGAATTACAGCCACCGAATATTACCCTTTAGAACTATTAGACTAATTATGTAATTAGAGCACCTGCCTTGAAACTTTCTCAAATCTCCAACTACTGCTTTCCAGTCACTTTCCCTTCTTCTCTCTCAGATATAGCTAAGTATTCAGAATGTGGCCACCTGCTCTATCTAGAGTACACAGATGACTTTATGCATGCTGCTTCAATCAAAGATTTAAATTTGTGTCACCTTATGCTGTATCTATGAATTGAATAAAAGCACTTTCATCATCTTTTAAGGGGGTTTAGCATCATTTTAGCAGGATTCAAAAACATTTATTTCAGTTTAGTATATATTTAAAAACTTACTCTTCCTAGTATAACTTTGGTATGAAATTCTGCCTTTTTTAATAGATTTTTATATCACAATTAAAGCTATTCAGTCAAGTTGCTTTTCATTTCCTATTTTTCATTTACCTCCAGGCTAACAATGAAGACCCTTAAGGTTAGACAGAGGGTATGTACAGGTTTTAGACAATATAAAATTATACCATTATTTGAAATTAAAAAGGGGGAAAAAGATTAAGAAAGCTACTAAGGGTGATAACCACCCTCTCTCTCAAACAGAAAGAGAAAAATGTAAGCACACATAACAAGTGAGTTCAGGAGATGTCACTCTTCATCCAACTCTAATAACCAACTCTCTGAACTATAAACAGGATGCTACAATATGACAGAGAACAAAACAAAATTCAATTTCAAAGGAAATTTTCTGTCCTAAAAACTTGCATCAAATAAAATCAGGGATACTGGTGTAAAAAAAACCTCACTACACTACTGCTAGTTTATTTTAAAGTTTGTTATTAAAATCCAAAGTAATTATTGCAGTGCTTTAAAAATAATGGATACGTTAAAAAATACTTAGGCAGTATAAACATTAATTGGAAAGAAAGGTTAAATGGTACTTTACCAACAAACATTTCATGAGTAGGTGTCCTAGTAGTAAAAGTGGATACATCTGAAGAAATAGGAAGGTGAACATCACCACTACTTTTTGTGAGGAAAGGATTTAAGCTTGGAATGGCATCATCAACAGCATCTACAGTAGCAGAGAAAGGATCTGTGCAGTCCAAGTGCATTACAGCAAAATGGAGAAAGGAAGTAAATTAATTAGTATTGTAATTAGTCAAAAGAGGCAAAGTGAAAAGTAGTAGCTATTATCATTATTAATCCAAATGCAAATGATCAAATCTAATCACCAAGATGGAAGAAATGCATTTAACATATTTTAAAATGAACCCTCAGAAAAAAAATACTTTTGTGTCCATAACAACAGCAGCATACTAAGGATGGATCTGCTCTACAACATCAGAAAGACAACAGTCAGGTAGTTTAAAAAGAGAATAACAACAAAATGTTTCTATAAATGAGCCACCTAACCTGAACCGTGTTCCCCACCCAAGATGGGAGTGTATTGGCACTGGGGCATAGCTATGCATACTTAAATAATTGATATAAATAATTGATATAAATAATTGATATGAATATGGAATAAGTAGTTATTTCAAAAAGCCAAAAGGGATTAGGAGTTTCTAACATGTCCATATAACTGTTGTACAGCTTCAGATGTAGGAAACAAAATAATAAAGATGAAGCAAATGTCTAATGATGGAAAAAGAAATTTTGGAAAAATTAAGAACAAAGACACAAGACTGGCCGTGTAGTAGACTGGGATTAGCTTTGAAGGCCTGGCTGTAAGTTTTAAAGCCTAAACGATTTGGCAGGAATAACAAATGTACTATTCCCTACTAGAATGTATCAAATACATACTATCATCAAGTCCTACAATTGAAGTTATTTTAGAACCACATATTTACTGTATCTATTCCTCATTCAAGATAGCCAACATTGTAATGACTGAAAGTCATTCATCATTCCTTAAGTATGGGGAGAAGCAAAAATAAAGAGCAGCAAAAATAAACTCTCATAATTTTATCTAGCACAACTAAAAATGAAAGGTACTCCTGTACTCTAACCAGTAGCCCATTTTTGTGTATTTTGGTTTGTGGTCCTAATTTAAGAATACAGTATTCACTATTAATCTACTCTAAGGCTGTAAGGCAGAACAATAAGGAGGCAATGGCCAAAGAAACAGCTTCTGCATTACAATACAGGCACACTTTATCCTTAAAGTCAATAAACTGAAAGCTAGTGTTCTGCAAATCCTCCAATTGTAACTTCAAAAAGAAAAACATCAAAATAAAATTGAGGTCACTGTACTGAATCTTACAAACATACCAAAACTCACTGATACACTATTCTAACTCAAATGATCATAAACATCTTTCCCATCTCTCCAAATCCTCAATAAATGGAAAAATGGGGGAAAGAATCAGAAAAAATAATTCAGAAACAAAAGTAGAAAAGAGTCAGAAATAAGATTCACTTTTTGTACTAAAATACAAATGCGATGATGACCACTCTAACTCCTTCTTGTATAAGAAAGGAGCTGCATTAAGTTTAGAGTTGATCAGTTCGGTTCAAAGTATTACTACTACTCTGAAATATCTGATAGTGGCATGGCGCTTTAAAAGTACATTATACTTTGTTGGACAAGTAACACAAAAACTCTCTCTAGTTATCCCTGCAGAAGCAACCATGAGAGAAGTCATTCAAAAAGAGTATGCACATTTCTACAACAGATTCATTAGGTTTTTGAGAAAAGACATGTTTGGAAAAAGTTACTAGTTATCTGCTACTCTGTTGACTGATACTTTTTACCTAAGCACTTAATATCAATCATTTTCTATTATATGAAACATCCTAAAGAGTATGCAGAAAAATGTAAGTGCATCTGTATATTTAGATCAATCACACAATAAGAAAAACCAGCTTTTAATCTACCTTGACAAAACACTTCTACTATGGTATAGTAGATTAACATCATTTAGATTTAATTATACCACAAAAATTAATTCAAATTCATTAAAGATAAAAAAATAGTAATAATATTCCAGTTATTCCAACTTAAACTTTATCAGCCTGGCAACTCTAAAATTCTGTATGTTTTAATTAAATACTTTTTTCTATTATTTTTTATCATTATTCACTTGAATGTTTAATTTTATGTAGAAAAATAATCCAAAAAGTTAAAATAAAGATTAAAATAGTACCAGTCATTTTTTTAGTCTTGAGATAAATATCTGATATCTACATTTGCACACAGAAAATTGAGTGTTTTCATAATGTATTTTTAATGAGTGTTTTCATAATGTGTGTTTTATGCCAGCTGAGAAAGAAATAAATTAAACTTAAGAATGGGTCATTCTTTTTTGCCTGAAATAAATTTTGAAATCTTGCTTAAAATATACAACAGTATACTAAGCTGAAAATAATGTGTATCTCTAGATTTGCTGCAACTCAGTTTTTAAGGTGGTAAAAATTGAAATCTCAGCTATTAGTATTCAATAGCAATTGCGTGTTCAACTCCAGACCATTTCTTGAAAAATCAAAGGCTCATTAATAATGGAATGAAAGAAACAAGCGAGCTTGTGTTCTCTTCAATGTTCATTTTTAGGTACAATCTTACATACCTCTCATATAAACAGGCAAATCTTACTTCCTCTTAACTCTGTTTATCACTAACCTAGCTGTGATTGGAAATACACATCATTTCTGTGGTGCTTATGATAAGAACTAAATTAAATAACAAATCTGTTGCTGACATTCATTTTCAGCAAATGAGAGCAATAAAAGCATTAAATAATATTTTAGAATTATAAAAAAAATCTAATCTTTGTTTTGTCACATACTATAAAAGCATGATACAAAATGCCACATATTTCAAATGTTCAGGTAAATGGTTAACTTCAAAAAGTACCTTCTGGAATTTACTGTTATGATCAAAGCTTTATATAAAGGACTTATTATCTTAGTAACTTTAATTTTAAAAACAAAGGAAAATATCTTAATCTGAATGTCATGGATATGACAATACAATGAGTAAGTATTAAGAGTTCTTGGCTTAAAATACTCTTTGGCTATCTATGTATAAGTCAAAACTTTGAAGTTATTACCAACTCAGAAGCCAAATACAAGACAAAGTTTCATTTTTCTTAAATTGAAGGGCTTATAGTAAGATCACCATGCTTTCCTCATATATAACTGTAAGCTTTTGGAAAAACGGTAGTCAATTGCTACTGCCTCTGCTCCCAACTATACCTTATACCTGATAATACTTATTTTTTTTTTCAAAACAATTTTTACAGTGCCACATTTAGATAGCAAGCCTAATGTTAAAATATGGGGGAAATTTTGACAAAAATGGTACATAAACCAAAATAACCTAAAACAGAAAAGTAAAACATAATTAAATGTACTCCAACATTCTATTCACAAACTGCTATCAGATAATTCTTCTAACAGATTATAAAACAATTTTTACATACTGAAATTACTTAAAATTATTCTCCCACACTAACAGTCTATCTGCTTTCATATGTGAGCTCAATGATTCCAAACGCTACAACTGTATATGGTATCCAGATAAAACTAACACCCAGTTCAGTTTCACTAAAATATTATATTAGTTCTCACTAAATGTTCTGTAAAATTTTTCATCTCTCCAGTAATACAACTTTGCAGCCTTAATTTTAGAAAACCTATAGTTTGTTTTTTTAAAGGTAAGCAAACTAAAACTGCTTGAATGGTCATGTTAATCCTATTAATAAGCACTTCACAATAAGCAGGAAATAAGCATGCAAATTTTGCCAGATTAAAAATCCTAAAATTGGAATTATCATTAGGCTATTAAGAAATTCCTTTCTCTTAACCCTAATATGCTATCTACAGATCATTTAAATAATTCTAAAAAATTCACTGACTTTGAACTAGCTTACTCCTTTTAGAAATTACTCCCAGATCTTAAGATTTAGCTCAATTAGTTTTTAAAATAAAGTGATAGCTCACAAAATTCATCTAAAACCTTAGTATTTTAGTGTTTTACTATTCCTTTTCCCTGTCCTGTCCGGAACCAGAAATAATCTGCCTCCTAAAAGGAAAACATCTACTGACTCAAAAAACATTTACAAAGTACCTGCTTTATACCAAGAAATGTTCAATCCATTGGGGACATATCACTCAACATAGTATTTTAGAGCTCCTCCCTTCACATAGTTTATGTTCCATTATATAAAATTGGGTCTTAAGAAATAACTATTAAAAAACCCAAAAAAGTTATTAACTCAAATTATTAAAATAAAGGAAAAAAGTCTAATATATCATAAAACCCCACTAGAACAATGAATCCCTGCTCTGAGAGGTAAGCCACTCAAGTTAGACTTTACATGTGAGCCAGCACAAAGTTTAAGGTAGTCTGCCATTCTCTAACAGTTTTCTAGACAATGTCCTTTCTCAGAATTATCTTCCCCTCTCATAAAATTTTTTGAGTGTTTGTAAAATACTATTTATATAAATACAAACAGAAGTACCAAAACCAAACAAAGGAAATGATTTGAAAACATACTAAATGTCTAACTTAAAAACTAACGTGGCTCACTCTTCAAAAATGCCAGGTCATGAACATAGTATGTTCACCTTAAGGTCGAAGAACTACTCAAGGGCAGCAAACTTTCCTGTTGGTACTAGGGGAAAATTCTTTGAATACCAAAATCTGAATTAAATGAACATTTTAAATATAATTAGCAAAAGTTTGTCATGACATTCCTCTACAGAAGATAGTACACTGCCTGATAATACTACCTGAACTTAATTAGAACTTCATTAGATGAGTTTTCCCCTCTGCAAGTAAATTTTTTTTCTATACCAAAAGTAAAATACCCATTATGTATTTCTTGGTAACAGAACAGAAATTCAACATGGAAACAATTATTTCACACTTAAACATATTTGGTCCTTCTTCATCTGCATTAAATCTCATTTCGTAATTTAACTGAACATATATTCCAAAATTGTATTTATTAATAAATGAAAATGTCTTCAAGGGGCAAAACAACTTCAGTGTCATATTAATATTTTTCAAGTTCTCATGTGTCAAGTGAAAGCAAGTAAATCCCCACAAAATGGGGAAGGGAGATGCCTATACAATATACAAAGTAGATTCATTCATGCTTACCTCCCCATGTACTTGCTACCTGAGAAGCAGTTGACATTGAAAGTACAGGTGGGTGAAAAGTTGGCTGCTGCAAATCAAGCAGATCATTTGGTAGCTTTGATGTGCTAGAAAGATATTTTGAAAATATGATTTATTTATTAGACTTTGCTGTATTAGTCACTCCTCTCACCCATTCCAGTAAATAAAAACATTTTTTTAAAGTGAGAAAAAAGTCCCAATAATATAAATCTCAAAAGGGAGAAGAGTTTCAGCAAGATAAGAGTTGCACATCCCTCATATAACAGCATATTTCAAAGGAGACCTAGAAAATGATTCAAGTACCGTATCAAGTTTAGAGAGGATTCAAGTAATAACAGCCATTTTGGAAAGAATCAAGGTCTTGCCCAGGAAAAAACTAGTCTCTTTATTGAAAAGAACCTAGAACCTAAACAACATAATTCTAAATTATGAAATACATGACCAATTAGTTTTTCTAAAGAAATGTGTTTTTTAATATTTAATGGACTCCAATTACATTTTCAATACCAAACACCCACAAAATAAAATACCTGTTAACATTACCTCTATTGCTTCAAATATCAAGCATATCAGTAATACAGGGAAAAAATTAAACATGCATATACGATATAAACTTGTAACAGAGCCACCCCATTACACAATACAACTTATATATATCTTACCATGAGACTTCTACGTGATTAAGAAACAGCTCAAATAAGATTCCAATTTCTAAGAACTGAGGCATTATTTGTACTTCAGCATAGTTTATTTTTTACTTACACTTATTCAAAAATAAAAAGTTTTGAAGATGTATCTTTTAGATGTAAAACATAGTGTTATAAGTAGATAAAAAACAAATGTATTTAGTGCTTTGGAGAAAAATACAGACTATGCAGTAAGTGTTACGTAATAGGCTGTAAGATTTGCCCTTAATTACTACTAAAAAGGTGAAAATGTTGAATGTATTAAGTGAAATAAAAATATTAGATCTTTATCAAATGATTTTTATCCTCAAATATTTAACATTCTTTTCTATTTACCAGCATCCTCTTACCCTGCTTAGACAGGCTTCTAAGATCCCTAAGACAAAAACTTAACACTTAATGGGTTTGATGTTATTGGGGATTAAGGAGAGTATTATACAAAAATCAAAACAAACAAAAAGACAAAACTGAAAGAAAGAAAAACACCTAACGAAATACAACATCTACTAAGACTTTTGGGAGCAGGCAGCAGTTGAGTTAAGTTACAATGAACTGTGACAGGAGTAGCTAAGTTGAAGGGAAGATCGTTTAAGGATAAGTTAATAAGTTAAAACAGCAACAACAAAATCAAAGAAAAACAAGCAAGCATCACTCTCCATGTGGCATTTACCATGCAATAAGCACTGTGTCCATGGGATTAAACCAGTCAATCCTAACTAAAGAAAATCAACCCGTAATATTCATTGAAAGGACTGATGCTGAAACTCCCAATACTTAGTCCATCTGATGTGAAGAGCCTGATCACTGGAAAAGACCCTGATGTTGGGAAAGACCGAGGGCAGGAAGAGAAGAGGACAACAGAGGATGAGATGGTTGGATGGCATCGCTGACTCAATGGACATGAGTCTGAACAAATTTCAGGTGATAGCAAACAAAGGCAAGCCTGGGATACTATAGTTCATGTGGCTGCAAAGAGTCGGATATGACAGCAAATGAACAACAAGCACCATGTTAAACCCTATATTAGTGATACTATGACCCTGACAGAGATGAAAATTCTTGGTCTTTACCCTACAGCTACTGAACCAGAAACTCTAGAGGTGGGGCTCATAAATCTGTGATTCTGATGTTGTCTAAGACTGAGAACCATGATCTGTACATTATCTTGTCTGGAAACTGAGATTTAAAAAAAAGAGAGATATAAGAAATAAACAAACCAGGATTCTTATACTCTAAATCACTTTAAGGTAAAACACAGGAGGGATTTTTAAAAAGCCAATTATTTTAATTTGCCTGGAATTAAAATATTTCTATTGTTAAGTAGCTTAAACTAGGCAACAGGATTACTGAAATTGGGTTGATAGGGTTCAATACCACAGAAATCTGGCAACTAACTCTTACTGTGTTTCAAGTTACCTAAGGGACTAGAAGTGAAAAACTTTATAAGTATCTAATGAAAGGATATTCTGAAATTACATATCATACATACATATCCAAGAGTTATACACAAGGTCTTGAACCATTAGAAGCTTCACAAATGTGTATAATAGTTAATTTTAATTTTTTTACAATGAAACATTTGCCAAGAGAAAAACCACCACTCTCTAACTGGTATAAATTTATCACTTAGCCATCTTCCATTTTTTAAATATTCAAAATATAAACTCTCATCACTTTGTATTTAGCTATTATTCACTACCACCGTTTACTACTACCTTCTTTGTGTGAATTCATGATTATGAAAATCTGGTATCAAATTAAACCTGAAAAGCTCTGCACAATTGATATAAATCTTTAAACCTAGGCATTCAAAGGTAAGCGTTAACTACTCCACCTACCTGTTAGAAGAACTAGGGGTAGAAAATATGTCAATGGCTGGTGCAGTCATTACACTCCCTGCTGAGGTGGACACAGGAGAGGCTGCAGTTGTTAAAGAGGTATGAGGTTTCTTTGCAAGTTCTTTTAGGCGCTGCTCCTGTTGAGAAAGGGCACTACCATAAGGAACCTAGAAACCAGACTGATCTGTAAGGCCTTTGAAAGAAAGTGTTCTCTAATTTTGTTTTGATAGCAGAAAGGTATTCTCTGTATTGTCAATTGTTCAATGTCAGGATGAAAAATTAAGACTACTAAATTTCATCTCGTTTGTACAAATATTTATTAAATACTGTTAGTCTGTATGTAAGTCCCAATTACTTTATGAGCATTTATACTTGCTTTTCCAAATAATTTAAGAGAATGCATACACCTACCTTTAAAGCTTTTAAACGAGCCTGTTCTTCCTCTAATGCTGCCTGCTTTTCCCTTTCATCCACTTTGGTAAGAGACAGGCCAGTGCTTGCCAGGGAAGAGACTGCGTTGGAAAGTGTTGTTGCCCTAGGATAATCAGACAAAAGTAATTCAGTTTTTGGCCAAACATTTCACATTACATCCTGGTTACAAAATGGTTTAGCAGGCTAGCCATGGATAGATACTGTAATTATGAACTAAACCTATGGAGTCAACATCAGTACTTCAGAAGAAATATTCTACCCACTCATCTAGAGGATTATTAAGAAATTAGCTGATTTACACATACATTCATTTATTAATATTTTTAACTAAATGGTAGACTTTGGAAAGGATTTGGAAAGGATTCACAATAAAGGTGAAGGACACTGCCTCTTCCAAGCCCGAGGGAGGGATCCAATGCACTGGAAAAGAGTTCACATACTTCAGGGAAAACCCTGACAGGTAAAACATAGTGAATTTCTCATTAAGAAGTGACCTTCCACTAATTTACAACCTGGGTTTTGGCAGTACTACTACAGAACATGAAAATACAAGAACCGGCAGTAAATAATGCATATGTAGATATGCTTCCCTTATAATATCCCCCAAAGATGTCATTCCCAGAGGACCCACATTTTCTCCCAAAGGAAGACTAATGTCATCCCAGTCACCAGTCCATTTGGCACCTCCTTTCTATCTGCTACCCTTTTGCCAAGCTGGAATTTTCTTTTCAAACATACTATATTTGCACATGCATATGTAATTCCTCATTCCTCACTAGTGGATTCACAGCAAGCCATCTCCTTTCCCTTAGATCAAAAACTTACCAAGATCATAAACCCCAACATTTAATTTCCATATGTTAATTCTAGGCAAAATAAACATGTGTGGTAAAGAATTCTAACCTGAAACTACTCCTCAGTGACTGCTATTAATTTTCTTTTTATCACACACCAAACACCATTAATTTCTACTCTAAGTAAACAAGTAGAAAAACTACTTAAGTTTTATATAAAAATCAATTTTATAAATAAGCCAATATAAAGATAAAACTCTGAAGACAAAGGAAGAGTAATACTGTTCTAAAGAGATTTGAAAATATTAAGAGACTAAAAAAACACACAAGGTAAATCGGTATACCTGAAGCTACTTGGCTATGTTTTGCCATTACTTTCTCAAATAATTGGGCCTTATATTTCTAAAAGCCTATTATACAAAAGTTTTTCTTCTACTAACCAATACAATAACAACATTACAAGGTCAATGAGATGATCTATATTAGTTATGATTTGCCAGGTTCATTGGTCTTAGCCTTGGAAATCAGCTAAAAGTTTAAAAGAATGATGAAAATATGTCACCAATCACCCCCAAGAACTGGCATTAGAGAAAGATGGTGAAATCTTATGTTGGACATCCTAGTTCTGAGTCCCTGAATTACTACTGCATACTTCACAGGGTTATTTGTGAGGGTCAATCAAATTTGTAAAAAGAGGCTTATAATATACCATATGAACCCATGCATTTCATCTTTAAGAGAAATACTAACATTATGAACATCATTCTAAACCACAGTTACTGTCATCATCTTAACAAATGCTGACATTTACTGAAAATAGAAACTGCCACAAAAATTTACATGTATTAATCTTTAAGAGTAACTCTCTGAGGTTGATACTATTAATAAACTTGACTTATAAATGGTGAAATCAAGATAAAGAAAAATTAAATAACTTGTAACTTCAGCTAGACTCATCTACTACTTTCTCAGAAACAGCACTACCTCTCTTTGCCCCACAAAGAATAATAATGTACCTGCTTGCAGCTGTAGAATCTTTGATTTTCTTTCCTTCCAAGGAAGCTAAATGTTGTTCCAAAGCATCAAGAAGACTACTGGGGGCCTAAATTGTACAAATATTAAGACTTTCATGATAATCACACCGTTACTCAAAGTAAATCAAGAATCATCTAATACAAGAAAGAAAAATAGGTATATTCCCCATGAATGAATTAACAGCGGCATTTTAGCTATCTAAGAATGACACTATTTTTTTATTACATAAGCATAATCTGGTAAGAGTATTAACAAACAATCAAAGCTATAAAAACTAAGTCTATGTGAACATAAGACATTAAGAAAATCCCGCAATATTTTAATATTTAACTTATTTAAATTTTAAATAAAAACAATCCTAAAAGCTGGACATATCGTTGAGTGAGCTCCAATAAATACTGAGTAACTCAAAGTGTCCAAACACTGTTTTGAAACTGACAAATGAAAGTGAAAATTAACATCAAGGAAACAAAAAATCATAGTGAGATACAACTTCTTACTCACTAGATGGTTACACAGACTAACAACATCAAATGTTGAGGATACAGAGCAAATATAACTGTCATACAATGCTGGTGGGAATACGTCTACCTTGAAAAAAGACATGGATTTTTTTTTTTAAAGAAAGCTAAATATACACCTACCTTAATTACCCAATTCCATTTCTAACTATTTAAGAGATAAGCATATCTCCACAAGAAAAGACTTGTAAGCAGCTTTATTTGATGGTTTAGTAGCTAAGATGTGTTTGACTTTTGCGACCCAATGGACTATATCCTGCCAGGCTCCTCTGTCCATGGGATTTCCCAGGCAAGAATACTGGAGTGGGTTGCCATTTTCCTTCTCCAGAGGATCTTCCCAATCCAGGAAACAAACCCAAGTCTCTTGTATCTCCTGCACTGCAGGTGGATTCTTTACTGCTGAGACACCAGGGAAGCTCCAGCTTTATTTACAACAGTTAAAAAACTGTAAATAATCCAAAAATTTCCAAATTTTCCAATTTAGAAAAGAGACAAAACTGTGGTAAATTCACATGATGGAATACTATTCAGCAATTAAAAAGAATTAATTAATGGTGTATCTAATATATAGACAGCTCTCAAAACATGATGAGCAAAAGAAGCCACACATAAAAAGTCATATGATTCCATTTATGTTAAATTCAAAAACTGATAAAAATTACTCTATTAGAATTCAAAATAGTGATTTGTGTGGAGCGGATTAGGGGTGACTAGAGGGGGACAGAGGCTGATGGAAACAATTTACATCTTAAGTGGTGTGTTGATTATACGAGTGCTTACGGTTATCAATCCTCATTCAAACAGATATTTACCTCAATTTTTTTTAAAGACTAGCTTGAAACCCTCTGTCTATGTGTCAAATCTCAACTGAATATGAACAGTTAATTACTTATTTTCCAAAGGAAACCTTTTCAGTGAGCTGAAAAGGAAATGTGCACTACTTTTTAAGTGAAGCAAATACATTAGTGGCATTCACTTACACCAAATATTCTCTAGGATTTGATACAAAGTTTCTGAATTACACGTATCCAAAAGCAGTTGGAAGAGACAGTGCTAGCTAATTTCTGTGTCAACTATGACCTGAACAACTTCCTTCATCCTGTATTTTCTCTCTCTATATCAAGCCCTTAGCACAAGACAGACATGGTAGGAAACGTGAACTTCTGTGTTGATCTGAGGACACATGTGCAATCCCTCAACCCCAACAAATCAACAGCCCAACTATTTCCACTTTTTAAAAATTTCCACTCGTGTATAACTACCATCTTTCCTAAAGTATAATACCATGCATACTAAAGTACAGACACATATGATAGTATGGCCTGAGGTTGATCTTTTTACTTTTAAATTTATTTATTTTAAACTTTTTATTTATATTGGCATATAGCCCATTAACAACGCTGTGATAGTTTCAGGTGGACGGCAAAGGGACTCAGCAATATTATATACATGTATCCATTCTCACCCAAACTCCCTTCCCATCTGAAACTGTCAAATCAGCTTATACTGTTCAAACAATGACTCTTAGCCTATAGCAATAATGTGCTCAATCTTAATCAGGTCAATTATTTCATGTGGGCATATACAAAAATTTTTATTTGTATACAATTCATAACTAGATCTAGTATATACCCTTAGCCTGGAGATCAAAGAGATGAATCACAACAAGTGAGTACAGAGAAAAACAGTAAGAACCATTAACAAGCAAAGTATTTAAAAGAATCCCAGAATGACTGAAAATAAGGTAAAAGAGATAACTACTGAGGAGAGAGTTAATACATAAGGGTAGTTTATGCCAGGTCCTTTCATTCTTAATACTCAATAAACAAACACCAGAAAAGGCCAGAAAAAACTGCAGGTTTAAAGTTTCCTTCCTAAAATTTTTTTAAGATAAGGATAATAAAAAATAATATTATAGTAGCTAACACTGAGTGCTTAATGTGCTAAATGTTTTTTAGGTCTTAACTCTTAATCCTCCCAACTGAGGCAGGTGGGTATTGTAATATCTACATTTTAGAAATAATGAAACTGAAGCAGAGAGTAACTTCCCTAGATCACAGGGCCAGCTGGTGCCACAGGCAGGACTCAAGAGCAATGTTTTGAGGTTTATACTGATGCTTTTGAACTGTGGTGTTGGAGAAGACTCTTGAGAGTCCCTTGGACTGCAAGGAGATCCAACCAGTCCATCCTGGACTAGAGATCAGTCCTGGGTGTTCAATGGAAGGACTGATGCTGAAGCTGAAACTCCAATACTTTGGCCACCTCATGCGAAGAGTTGACTCATTGGAAAAGACCCTGATGCTGGGAGGGATTGGGGGCAGGAGGAGAAGGGGATGACAGAGGATGAGATGGCTGGATGGCATCACCGACTCGATGGACATGCGTTTGGGTAAACTCTGGGAGTTGGTGATGGACAGGGAGGCCTGGCATGCTGCAATTCATGGGGTCGCAAAGAGTCGGACACGACTGAGAGACTGAACTGAACTGAATCTATCTACCTGAGTCAAAGAGCCAAAGTGGAAGGTTTCAAACTGGAAAAACAAATCCTGTGTAAGATAATTCTCTACCAATAGTACAGTGAAGATTCTGTTTTTAAAACACCATTCTCTAAGTTCAGTTCTTACTTTTTTTGGGGGGGAGGGGGGCGGGTATGGTAATGATGATGAGAAACAGAGACTAAAAGGGAATAAACTAAAAGAACAGCAGAGTACTGGCTGGTTCCACCAAGAAGAAATGAGTAGACTTTTATATGGTTATAATGTTAGAACAATCAGCAGCAATATATCAAAACATTAAAAATCAAGAAAAATTACACTGATCTTGACAGCAAGAGCTGCATATTATTCATCTTTGTACCCTTCAGACCTAGTAGAACACAGCAGACACAGACTGACATTACAACAATACTTACCTGTGAAAGATCTGGTATATCACCTCTGTCAATTCCAACTTGCTGTAAGAAGAAGCAGCATCGTATTTAATAGACAAAATTACAATAAGGGGTTTCATAAGTAAAATTTAGAAAATAACATTTATGACTAGTACTATAAGCAATATTTTAGGAAGAATTCTTTAATCCCCACAGATATCATTCAATACTTCTAAAGACTTAGGTATTATGTGATGGCTCTAAAAGTTCTAACAGGAGGGGAAGGAGAGCTGGAAATTCAACAAGGCTACTAAGTTACCATCTCCACATCCTCAAAACACCTAAAGAAGCTACCTTGTCACAATCTGAAAAATTCATCATTTCTGTGACAAAAACACTACACCAAGAGTTAGAAAGGCTGACCATGAAAAAGCCTGTTGGAGCATAAGAAGAAGTTACGGAACAAACCTAACAACAATGACTCACTCTTTCACCATAAAGTACACTTTCCCTGCAGTCACCACAGATTTCAAACCTACATTCACTCAAGCAGGACAGGTTTTATACAAATACCAAGTGATATTTAACCAGGATATAACTGTCCCCACAAAGCAATCCCAACACACTTTCATGATGCTCAGGTACTAGGCAAATTCCAGCAAAGAAGACAAAAACCGTTCTTATTTATTCCAAAACCCTAATTTAAAAATTCTTTTCCCTCCAGTGAAAATAGTCATATTTATGCTATATGACTATTTCATTTTCTAATCACTCTCCCTTTCTTTTCTCAACCTTTTAAGGGCCAATTCCAGAATGGTATCAGTAGAAAATTTGATAAAATAATTCATACTAAGATCTTCAAAGCTAATCACTGAATGATATATTTGTCATCTTCAAACACATTTGAAAAAGTTACTTGAGTCTTCACTCCAAGAACTAAGGTCTCATAATGAAACTGTGAGCCCAAAGACCACTTCATCAAAGAATATTCTTAAGGTAGGGGAGTATTCCTATGGAGTGGATGGTTCATTCCGTTGCAGGGTACGACCAGCAGATCTGGAGGCGAATAAAGGCTTAAAACTTAAGTCAGTATATACAACTTATCAAATGCAAAGAACAAAAGCCAAAGGGAAAGGTCAACAAAGTAAACGTATTTAAAGAATTTACTAGAATCATCATAAATACTACTTCTTTCTGGTTTTTGCACGTGACTGACCCTAAAGATATGGGGGAAAAATTGATTTCTCCTTGAGAGATATTTTAAATCAAAATAAATTTCAGTATACTTCATAAAATAGTTTTAACACCACAAAGCTATTTTCTTCAAAGGTCTCATCATCTTTTTATATCTTACTCCACCTGCTACAGAATAAAACATCACTACGGTAATAGAGGCAGAATCACCAACTTGCCAGTTTCAGATGAACTACTTCGATATTACTGATCAATAATATAATGTATTCATCTTTTAGAATTACCCTAACAAGACACCTCTGGTAATAATAGGTAGATGGAAGAGAAAGGGAAAACAAAAACTCTTTAAGTGCTGCCCTTGTGGAAGCAAGATGATGTCTATAAGCATTACCACAACTACCTTCTGTGACTCTCAGAAACTCATTTTTCAAAAAGATTTACAAAATTAATTATTCTATAACCTACATTCATAGCTTTCATAAACAATGACAAACAATAAATGCATTAAGTTCACTTCTGAAGGGAAGAAAACATTCTGAACCATATGGCTCTGGTTGCAAGTCTTACTGAAGGAAGGAGAGCTGCACTAACATAGAATATTCTTTACCACATTTAATAGAATAAATCTTCTATGATATACAGCCAATTCCAAACATAAAAATCACCACCATCTACCTGATTTTACAGAGAAAGCATTTAAAAATTAGGTTACTTTTTCGTATTCAATACTAGATTAAACACACAGGGTAATACTCAATGTTATACCGTATTCATACGATAACATGAATATGTATACGTATAACGTATATGTATTTATGTATGAATACATATAATGTATTCATAACAGCACAGAATGCGATATAGTGTAGTGTTATAACTGAATATGTACCTTACTATATTTAAGACACTTCTTTCACTTGGGTAAAGACTGATTTCTTTGAAATGTACACTTAAAGACAAAGAAACCAAGTTAAGAGATACAGTCATTTAAACACAGTTTACCTCTGCAACTTTGAGAAACTCTGAGATTCTAGTCATCCTAGTCAGGAACTTCTTATAGATGTCAAGACCTTCTTTGCACTGGTTCTTTTTCATATCAAAATATTTTTCTGCCAAAAACAGATTATAAACATACTTTTATTCATATCAAAATATAATACTCAAAAGAGAAAAAAGATTTAAAACAGCCGATGGTATACTGATGTCTCAGAAAACACATTCACCCTACAGAAAAAAGTGTTAAATTAGCTTAGGTATTCAAAGCAAGTTAAAATAGAGATGCTGCTATATTAAAAATTAAGAAATTATGATTTTACTATTACCAGTTTTTCCTACAATACTTCTTCCCTAACAATTCTCTAAGTATAATTTGCATGTTAATATAGATCACATTTGACTCCATTTAAAACAGTGCTAAATGCCTATTTCCAAATACTCTAAATAATATTAAGAAAGATGGCAACTTTTCTAAGTCCAGATGTCACTTGGAAAACTAATTTAACCTACATAAACAGCAGTAAAGAGCTTAATTTATACCAAGGTGGGAGACTATACTTTCTAAAACTTTGTAAAAATCTTTCCATTTTTCACTTGTGGGAAAAAAAAAAAAGTTTCCCTATCTCCATGGATTAAAGCATCCCTAAATGAGTTTGTATTACCCCTGCCTATGAAAATCAAATTTAAATAAATTATTTTTAAAAAATTACTGAAAAGGGAGAACATATATATTTGAGTAAATATATCTGACATCTTGACACCTGATACTTTGACACTCTTTGCAGTATTACTTTTCTACTCCATTCAAACTCCATTGAAAAAAATTAGCATCTCTAGGCAAAACTGAATGCCCTATATACCTAATACACAATAAAGCACCACATACTCCTAAAATGCCTCAAATGTAAAAAACATCCTTTAAAAAAGTATTTATTTTAAAATAATTATCAATCTAAAAATTAGGTTTTGAAAAAAGTACCAATTTTACAATTAAAAATTCATTTTGGAATAAACTGAGGAAATTATTTTCCTGAGACAGAAAATTCCAACTTAATTTTTAAGAAATTTTTCTATTTCTGAAAATAAAACTGATAGAAAAAAATACAGATGTATCTAAAAAGTGCATAGTTCATCTGGCTGAACATTCTAATTGTATAATTATTTAATCACTTAGCATGTGTAGTCAGGTATAAAATTCTTTTCTCCAAACTGTTCAATGAATAACTATATCTCAATGAATTTTAAGGCAGCTTTAAGTAATAACTAAGACAATATTATTTATCAATGACACAAGATAAGAAATAAAGCGTTATTAAACGATAGAAATATTTACCCAACAGGTTAATAATTCCTTCATTGTATGCTGCAAACAGTCTAATGGCATCTTTGAACAGGAGCATGAAGGCAGCATTTATTACCCCATTTGTAAGTTCGTTGCTATTAACCTGGAAAAAAAAAACACATTAGCTAATGTTCTGTTCTAAAATGACAATGACTTCCTTCAAAGTAAAATACAATGAATTCAAACACTTAGGTGTAGGACAGAAAAAGACATTTATCTCTAGCAATCAGAGTCACAGCCATACAGTGCAAAAATATTAATCGAAGAATTCAGATTTATTTAAAAGCCACAACACAAACCCTATAACACTGAATTTAGTTCAGAAATAAGTCAGTGAGAACAAAAGTACCCTTCAACTCTTGAAATTCTTAGGCTACATCTCAGAAGTATTTTAAGTTCATTTCAACATTAAATACTTCTAGTTACAAAATAAAGCCCATTTCTAAGTTCACTTCAGTCATGAAGAATTTACTGAATGTTTCTAAATAAAAAAAATATTTATTAAATGGCTACTATAATCACCAAAGAACTGAATTAAGCTAGGTAGAAAATATTTTTTTAAAAGAAATAATTTTCCCAATATTACAAACAAACTGAACTTCAAAATGGTTATAATATTCTACCTCATATGGTTACAGAATTAACTGACATACTCATGTAGAGTCTGATGCAGTATTTTACACATAAATGTTCAATATTTATTTTTTCTTAAACTTTTTATTTTGTATTGGGTATATCTGATTAACAATGTTGTGCTTGTTTCAAATGAAAAGAGAAGGGACTCACCCATATATATACATGTATCCAATGATCAATATTATTAGTGACTCATGCTTTAATAAAACAAAAAAAGCAGTTGTCTACCAAGATATATGAGAAATACCTTTAGCTTAACAAGAAAATAATCAAAAGGATAGAACAAGTTACTTAAGTTCCTTTTAAGATAACTGTGGTGGTGGTGGTTCAGTTGCTAAGTTGTGTTGGCTCTTATGACCCCATGGACTCTAGCCTATCAGGCTCTCATTCCATAGATTGTCCAGGCAAGAATACTAGACTGGGTTGCCATCTAGACAACTAAGTACATGATAATTAACTTGTTAGGTAAAGAAAAATATAAGCTGAATGGTAAGCAACAAATTGGTAAATATTTTCAGAATATCTGACAAGATCAATCTGCATTATAGAGAGAATTCTATAAGACAATTCACAAAATAAAAAATACATATAGCTAATAATGTGAAAAGAAGTTCAACTTCACCAATACGCAAATTAAAAGAATCAAATTAAATTACTGAACTATCCTCTCTTGACTACCAGACTAGTAGGTATCAAGACAGTCAAAACCAAGGTATTACTCTACACCAATAAGAACAAAGAAAAACAGGTACCTATTGACTAGTGACTGGCTCAACCCTTTTGGAGTATAATTTGGCAATATTTATTAAAAACTTAAATGTTTATGGCCTTTGACCATCTAATTCTTTGTCTAGGGCATTAATTCTATATAAATAGGCTTACAAATGTATGCTGCTGCTAAGTCGCTTCAGTTGTGTCCGACTCTGTGTGACCCCATAGACGGCAGCCCACCAGGCTCCGCCGTCCCTGGGATTCTCCAGGCAAGAACACCGGAGTGGGTTGCCATTTCCTTCTCCAATGCATGAAAGTGAAAAGTGAAAGTGAAGTCGCTCAGTCGTGTCTGACTCTTAGCGACCCCATGGACTGCAGCCTACCAGGCTCCTCCATCCATGGGTACTCCTCCAGCCAAGAGTACTGGAGTAGGGTGCCATTGTCTTCTCCGTATAAATGTATAGATACACTATTATCTAATACACACATGGAGTATCTAGTATCCCTCCCTTCTGTTTTTTCCTCCCATTTTCTGAACTAAAAAACCAAATGCCCTAAACATTTATCAACAAGTAACGTGTTAGTCGCTCAGCTGTGTCCAACTCTTTGCAACCCCATGGACTGTAGCCCGCCACACTCCTCTGTCCATGGGATTTTCCAGGCAAGAATACTGGAGTGGATTGCCATTTCCTTCTCCAGCAGATTTTCCCAGCCCAGGGATTGAAGCCAGGTCTCCTGCATTGCAGGCGGGTTCTTTACCATCTGAGCCATCTGGAAAGCAATAAATTATTACATACAACAAAGTATAATACATTGAAAAGAACATGCAATTTTATAAAGATACCCACAATAAATCAAGTGGAAAAAAAAATCATGGTTGGATGTTTTCTCTATAAAAATCAAAATAAAGTTTAGCAGTCACATTAATCCCCTGTCTTCTGGACTAGGAGCCAGCAAACTAGGGGCGTGACTCAGTACTTCAGACTGTGCAGCCCACAGGATCTGTCACAACTTCTTGGCCCCATTATTACCGCAAAGAAAGCAGCCATGTAACCAATGAGCCTGTTCTAAAACCACTATTGTGGACACTGAAATACAAATTTCATATACTTTTCACCTATTTAAAAAATTCTTTTATTACTAGCAACCATTCAAAAATGTGAAAATACCCCTTTTCTATTATTTGCAACCATTTAAAAATGTTCTCAGTTCACAAGCCACATAAAAAAACAGTAGCTTGAGAATCTGCTCTAGTCTCTAAAGTACCTATGGGATGCATTTACTCAATGTTTATTGAACACTATCTATGTGCCACACAGTACTGACAACAGGGATACTGCAGAGAAAAGCAAAGCTGGTCCCTGGCCTCCAGAAGTTAAAGATTATCAAGTAACAGCACAGCATTAAAGGAAAATCAATTTCAGCATAAAACTGTCACAGTTTCAATCACTAACTTACACTTACAAGGTCTAAAATAAAATACCTTAAGCTAGATGCACCAAAAAAGATGACTTGAAAATGCTAACACCCAACATCAGTTCAGTTCAGTTCAGTCGGTCAGTCATGTCCGACTCTTTGCGACCCCATGAAGTGCATCATGCCAGGCCTCCCTGTCCATCACCAACTCCTGGAGTTCACTCAGACTCACGTCCATCGAGTCAGTGATGCCATCCAGCCATCTCATCCTCTGTTGTCCCCTTCTCCTCCTGCCCCCAATCCCTCCCAGCATCAGAGTCCTTTCCAGTGAGTCAACTCTTCCCACGAGGTGGCCAAAGTACTGGAGTTTCAGCTTTAGCATCATTCCTTCCAACACCCAACATACTACAAACAAATAACAAAGCTAGAAACTCAGTTCAAGTAGCAGTCATTAAAACAAAAATCCCAGGGAAAACAGAGTCCTTGGGCAATAGCTATACGATACATTGTTACAAGTATATTTGAACTTCCCTTTATTTCTTAATAACTGTCATGCTTTGAGTTCTGCAAAGTGGACAAAAAGTGAAATCTTAAGACAGTCATAAGGAAAATTTTTGTACATTTTTAACATCTAAAAACCATTATCAAAAAAAGCAGATTTTCACATCAATCTCTTCACCTCTCCATCACTTTCTTCAGCTTCAGTTGAGTTCAGTTCAGTCGCTCAGTCGTGTCCAACTCTTTGCGACCCCATGAATCGCAGCACGCCAGGGCTCCCTGTTCATCACCATCTCCCGGAGTTCACCCAAACTCACGTCCATCAAGTCGATGATGCCATCCAGCCATCTCATCCTCTGTTTTCCCCTTCTCCTTCTGCCCCCAATCCCTCCCAGTATCACAGTCTTTTCCAATGAGTCAACTCTTCGCATGAGGTGGCCAAAGTACTGGAGTTTCAGCTTTAGCATCAGTCCTTCCAAAGAAATCCCAGGGCTGATCTCCTTCAGAATGGACTGGTTGGATGTCCCTGCAGTCCAAGGGACTCTCAAGAGTCTTCTCCAACACCACAGTTCAAAAGCATCAATTCTTCGGCACTCAGCTTTCTTCACAGTCCAACTCTCACATCCATACATGACCACTGGAAAAACCACAGCCTTGACTAGACAGCCCTTTGTTGGCAGAGTAATATCTCTGCTTTTCAATATGCTATCTAGGTTGGTCATAACTTTCCTTCCAAGGACTAAGCGTCTTTTAATTTCATGGCTGCAGTCACCATCTGCAGTGATTTTGGAGCCCCCAAAAATAAAGTCTGACACTGTTTCCACTGTTTCCCCATCTATTTCCCATAAAGTGATGGGACCAGATGCCATGATCTTAGTTTTCTGAATGTTGAGTTTTAAGCCAACTTTTTCACTCTCCACTTTCACTTTCATCAAGAGGCTTTTGAGTTCCTCTTCACTTTCTGCCATAAGGGTGGTATCATATGCATATCTGAGGTGATTGATATTTCTCCCGACAATCTTGATTCCAGCTTGTGCTTCTTCCAGCCCAGCATTTCTCGTGATATACTCTGCATAGAAGTTAAATAAGCAGGGGGACAATATACAGCCTTGACATACTCCTTTTCCTATTTGGAACCAGTCTGTTGTTCCATGTCCAGTTCTAACTGTTGCTTCCTGACCTGCATACAGATTTCTCAAGAGGCGAGAAATGGTATTTCTCAGGTGGTCTGGTATTCCCATCTCTTTCAGAATTTTCCACAGTTGATTGTGATCCACAGAGTCAAAGGCTTTGGCATAGTCAATAAAGCAGAAATAGATGTTTTTCTGGAACTCTCTTGCTTTTTCCATGATCCAGCGGATGTTGGCAATTTGATCTCTGGTTCCTCTGCCTTTTCTAAAACCAGCTTGAACATCAGGAAGTTCACGGTTCACATATTGCTGAAGCCTGGCTTGGAGAATTTTGAGCATTACTTTTCTAGCATGTGAGATGAGTGCACTTATGCGGTAGTTTGAGCATTCTTTGGCATTGCCTTTCTTAGGGATTGGAATGAAAACTGACCTTTTCCAGTCCTGTGGCCACTGCTGAGTTTTCCCAATTTGCTGGCATATTGAGTGCAGCACTTTCACAGCATCATCTTTCAGAATTTGAAATAGCTCAACTGGAATTCCATCACCTCCACTAGCTTTGTTCGTAGTGATGCTTTCTAAGGCCCACTTGACTTCACATTCCAGGATGTCTGGCTCTAGGTCAGTGATCACATCATCGTGATTATCTGGGTCGTGCAGATCTTTTTTGTACAGTTCTTCTATGTATTCCTGCCACCTCTTCTTAATATCTTCTGCTTCTGTTAGGTCCATACCATTTCTGTCCTTTTTCAAGCTCATCTTTGCATGAAATGTTCCCTTGGTATCTCTAATTTTCTTGAAGAGATCTCCAGTCTTTCCCATTCTGTTGTGTTCCTCTATTTCTTTGCATTGGTCGCTGAAGAAGGCTTTCTTATCTCTTCTTGCTATTCTTTGGAACTCTGCATTCAGATGCTTATATCTTTCCTTTTCTCCTTTGCTTTTCGCTTCTCTTCCTTTCACAGCTATTTGTAAGGCCTCCCCAGACAGCCATTTTGCTTTTTTGCATTTCTTTTCCATGGGGATGGTCTTGATCCCTGTCTCCCCTACAATGTCACGAACCTCCATCCATAGTTCACAGGCACTCTATCAGATCTAGTCCCTTAAATCCATTTCTGACTTCCACTGTATAATCATAAGGGATTTGATTTAGGTCATATCTGAATGGTCTAGTAGTTTTCCCTACTTTCTTCAATTTAAGTCTGAATTTGGCAATAAAGAGTTCATGATTTGAGCCACAGTCAGCTCCTGGTCTTGTTTTTGCTGACTGTATAGAGCTTCTCCATCTTTGGCTGCAAAGAATATAATCAATCTGATTTCGGTGTTGACCATCTGGTGATGTCCATGTGTAGAGTCTTCTCTTGTGTTGTTGGAAAAGGGTGTTTGCTATGACCAGTGCATTTTCTTAGCAAAACTCTATTAGTCTTTGCCCTGCTTCATTCTGTATTCCAAGGCCAAATTTGCCTGTTACTCCAGGTGTTTCTTGACTTCCTACTTTTGCATTCCAGTCCCCTATGATGAAAAGGACATCTTTTTTCGGTGTTAGTTCTAAAAGGTCTTGTAGGTCTTCACAGAACCGTTCAACTTCAGCTTCTTCAGCGTTACTGGTTGGGGCATAGACTTGGATTACTGTGATACTGAATGGTTTGCCTTGGAAACGAACAGAGATCATTCTGTCGTTTTTGAGATTGCATTCAAGTACTGCATTTCAGACTCTTTTGTTGACCATAATGGCTACTCCATTTCTTCTGAGGGATTCCTGCCCACAGTAGTAGATATAATGGTTATCTGAGTTATGTTCACCCATTCCAGTCCATTTTAGTTCACTGATTCCTAGAATGTCGACGTTCACTCTTGCCATCTCTTGTTTGACCACTTCCAATTTGCCTTGATTCATGGACCTGACATTCCAGGTTCCTATGCAATACTGCTCTTTACAGCACTGGACCTTGCTTCTATCACCAGTCACATCCACAAATGGGTATTGTTTTTGCTTTGGCTCCATCCCTTCCTTCTTTCTGGAGTTGTTTGTCCACTGATCTCCAGTAGCATATTGGGCCCCTACTAACCTGGGGAGTTCCTCTTTCAGTATCCTATCATTTTGCCTTTTCATACTGTTCATGGGGTTCTCAAGGCAAGAATACTGAAGTGGTTTGCCATTCCCTTCTCCAGTGGACCACATTCTGTCAGATCTCTCCACCATGACTCGCCCGTCTTGGGTGGCCCCACGGGCATGGCTTAGTTTCATTGAGTTAGACAAGGCTGTGGTCCTAGTGTGATTAGACTGACTAGTTTTCTGTGAGTATGGTTTCAGTGTGTCTGCCCTCTGATGCCCTCTTCCAACACCTACCGTCTTACTTGGGTTTCTTTGGCTTGTATACCCTATAATATAGCGGGGATTATGGAAGCACCACCAAAGAAATCAGAGTAAATCTTAAGCAATTATTAAAATATAAAGTAATCTGATTTGGGGCTACATTTACAGAAAATCCTTAGCCAAATAGGATAATAGTGTGAAAAAATTAGTCTATGACAACTTGAGATAAAAAAATCTAATTAAAATGATGAAATTTTTAAAATACCCAATTACAAAAGCATTTATGTAATCAACTTACATTAAAATCAAGAAGGGCATCCATTTGATTCTGAATAATTGGTACAGTTTTTAGGAGTTTTTCTGTGTTCATGGTTCTCATAACTCCATCAGCCCTGTTTAAGGAAAAAAACAATTGAGTTTGTTATTAAATCTATATTTCAAATTCCCAACTGGTTCTCTATTTAAACAGAGAACAAGTTGTTACCAAACTTCACACGTTTTTATGTCATTATTGAACCTGATACCTCAAGTAGAAATCATATAGAAAAACAAAAACAGAAAATACCGTATGTCCAATATCAAAGTGCTCATTTCAAACTAAAAAGATGTAAAACATGAGACATAAAAATAAAAGCTTACAATATATAACCAGGTTTATACTATACTTTTCACATGAGGAAATCATCTGATGCTCACACTACTCATTCATCTAAAGGGCATTTCCCTCAAATCACTAAAGAGGACACAGCACTTGAATACAAGTCTTGGCAAGTACCACTTTATTTAAAGTAGTTTATCTGTGCTCAAATCAAAATTATTTTAGGGATTCCTTGGTGGTCCAGTAGTTAAGAATCCTCCTTGTAATGCAGGGAATGCTGATTGGTACCCTGGTCTGGGAAGATCCCACTTGCCACTGGGCAACTAAGCCCCTGTGCCAAAACGGCTGAGCTTGCGCTCTGGAGCCTGTGAGCTGCAATTACTGAACTCAAGTGCAGCAGCTACTAACGCCTCGGGCCCTGGAGCCAGCGCTCCTCAACGAGAGGGATCACCGGAATGAGAAGCCCGTGCCCCACAACAAAGAGGAGCCTCTGCTCTCCACAACGAAAGAAACCTGTGCACAGCAACAAAGGCCCAGCATAGCCATAAATAAAACATGAAGTTATATACTCAAATATATACAATTTAAAAAAATTTTATTACAATATAAAGGACAGTTTTACCAAGTCATTCTAATCGGGCCACTGAAATAAGTGATGCTTAAGAGAAACTGTTTTTAATAAAATACTCTGTTACATATTTCCAAAGAAAGATAAATATCAGCAGTACCAAATAAATTAGAATTTTATGAAACTGACACCAAAAACATTAAATAAGAGGCAATAGAGTTAACACACACAACTAACACCAATATGTTTATTATAGACCAGGCTTCTGTCTTATGGGCTTGGTGTATGTTTTTCAAATTTTCAGAAAAATCCTGCAGGTGGTCTTGTCCCATCTTATAGACAATGAAATTTTAGGTTCATTGAGGTTATGAGAGTATCTAACGTCAGAAAACAAATTGATTTTAGGGTCAGTGTGTATGTAAACCCAAGTGTATAAGACTCTAAAGCAGAGCTTTTCATAAACTTCTGGTAGAGGAATAAGGCCCTTTCAAAAAAATGTATGGATGTTCCCTCATTTGCAAATGATCCATACTTAGAAATAGCTGTTCTACCCTAAGCTATCTCTTAAAACACAACTCCAGATACCAGAAAAACAATTAAGCTATGAAAAGCAAAAACAGTTCTTTGCAGGACAAGAGTTTAAAGAACAAACATTGGACTGCCTTATGTAGGCAGCTGTTGACCAGTTTTAGTCCAACAACCCTCGCAAATAAGATGTGTTAACTCATACATACCCATGTCCTCACTGACTGGTACCAGCTTCAGGGGTTTGGGATGAGGACCTCACGCCCTCTTTGCAGCCCTTTCTTTATACCCACACATGTCACACTCCCTGTTTTATCAGTCACTGTTGGTCCCTTTAGTTCTCCCTCCCTCTCCTTGCTAAGTGATTTTTTGACCTTCTGGTCACTTCCCCTGTATCATGAAAGACTTCAACATTGGCTCAGTTTTTCTCAGTTAATTTCAACATCTTACGTGCACAATCAATCCAACATCTTGATCTCAAAGGCCCTTAACCACATCCCCTATTCTCACAGTCATGTCCTGACCGTCAGTTCAGTTCAGTTCAGTCGCTCAGTCGTGTCCGACTCTTTGCAACCCCATGAACTGCAGCACGCCAGGCCTCCCTGTCCATCACCAGCTCCCGGAGTTCATCCAAACTCACGTCCATCGAGCCGGTGATGCCATCCAACCATCTCATCCTCTGTTGTCCCCTTTTCCTCCTGCCCCCAATTCCTCCCAGCATTAGAGTCTTTTCCAATGAGTCAACTCTTCGCATGAGGTGGCCAAAGTACTGGAGTTTCAGCTTTAGCATCATTCTTTCCAAAGGACACCCAGGGCTAATCTCCTTTAGGATGGACTGGTTGGATCTCCTTGCAGTCCAAGGGACTCTCAAGAGTCTTCTCCAACACCACAGTTCAAAAGCATCAATTCTTCGGTGCTCAGCTTTCTTCACAGTCCAACTCTCGCATCCATACATGACCACTGGAAAAACCATAGCCTGGACTAGATGGACCTTTCTGCCTGCCAAGAAACCACATTATCCCTAGCCCCCATTACCACTCCCTTACCCTCAATGTAAGAAAAAGTCAAGATTCAGACACCTCATCCTGACAAATCACCTTTTAACTTTCTAGCTACCTTGGTCAAGTGTCCCATGACAAAAACTATTTGACTTCATCATAAACTCCAATGTATCAACCCTACCACTACCCATATTGATCCCTTCTAGTTTTCCCTTCTTTCATCTAGCTCATAATTCCAAAGATAAGTATTATCATGCCCTTGCAAATACCCTTCACCCTCTTGCACCTCTCCTTCCCTTGCACTCTTCTGGCAAATCCACAATTTTCATTCATTATTCAACATACTCTAGTGTAAGCTCCACTTTTACCTCTATGTTGCCTCTCCAGTGGATACTAGGCCAACATTACTTGACTAGACTTCTCAGCAGCACTCAAACTTTTTCCTCCTTCTTGTAGTTCTCTACTCTCTTAGCATCCCTGATACCTGTCACTCCTTGTTTTCTTCCTACCACACCATTACTTTTTCAGTCTCTTTCCTTGTCTCCTCATCCTCTACTCATTCTCTAAAATAAATGCTGTGTATCTCAAGATGTTTCTGGGCCCTCCCCTCTCATTCTACACTTATTCCCTAGGATACTGTCATTCCCCAGGCAGAAATTACCAAACCGCCACTTATACACCCAGACCAGAACTCTCAAAGGTCCTAGTTAGTACTGTCAAATTGCCTACTTGATATCTTAACTTAGAAAAATCACAGATATCTAAAAACTAGTATTTCCAAAATTAATTTCTTAATTTTTAACCACTACCCTATGTTGCTTCCAAAAACCTTACCAGTAAAAGGTGCCATCTCCCCAATGGTTTAGGACAGAAACAATGGGAACATTTTTTATTCTTCTCTCTCTCACTAGCCTCCACATCATTTCTTCCCAGAGAACTTTAAATTTCTCAATTAAGAAAAAGTCAAACAGTTATCACAAGCTACGTCAGCAACTGACTTCAAAAAACTCAATTCACAAACCCAAATGCTCAAATATGATTCAAACCAAATGCGTGACAATTCATACTCCATGCAGAACACAAGTATTTATTACTTCTGTAATCAAGTATAATTAAATTCATATACTTCCCAAATATAAGAGCAATGAATTAAAGGCTGATCATCCATACTCTTACTCACAGACAATATCTGGATTATTCTTTCTCTTGCTAGTTACTAACAATGTCTTACCACTTCAAATTGTACCAATTTAGAATTCAAGATATTCTACACGGCAAGTTAACACTATCAAAAAAATGAAATGCTAAACAAAAAGAAAATGAAGGGACCAATGTATAACACAACCAACTAAAAAAGATACATTAATGGGCAATTTACTGGATCCATTTTTCATAGAACCATTTAATGTACTATTTAGAAACTCATCTAATAATCTTTTCAAAAACTATTAACCATCTACTATGTTTAGACACTGTGGAAAGTCCTGAAAATAAGAATCTGAGACTGTACTGTTTTCATGGATGAGAGTGTCATAAAAAATCTAACAGAAAAAAAGGCTTCCTCAAAAAAATATTTGAGTGAAATCTTGAAGAATGACTAAGAATTTGCCAGAATAACAAAAAAGGGGCTAAAGTAAGTGTATTTAAGTGAAAAGTCATTTAACCAAGTGCATGCATGCTGAGTCGCTTCAGTAGTGCCCAACTCTGTGTGACCCTATGGATTATGGCATGCCAGGCTTCTCTGTTTATGGGATACACCAGTCAAGAATACTGGAGTGGACTGCCATGTCCTTCTCCAGGGGATCTTCCTGAGCCAGGGATTGAACCCACAACTCTTATGTCTCTTGCATTGGCAGGTGGGTTCTTTATCACTAGCGTCACTTGGGAAGCCCACTTAACCATACAGGGTAATGATTCATTTTGATTTTTGAATATCCCATATTTCTATTAGAAATTGTAGTTAATCTCCATCTCACTTTTTTAATATCAAGATATATTCTAAATGAATGTTAAGATTTAAATAAAAATACTGAATCCATAAAAATATCCAATGAAAACATAGTCAATTGATCACTTCGGGGTAGAAAACCCCACTCGAATTTGCTTAAAAGACCGTAGCCATAAAAACAAAGACAACAATTTTTATCACATAGATTTTTTAAAAAGTTTTAATAAATGCTAAAAAAGGGGGGGGGCAGTATTTATAACCTGTGACAATTTATTTTCCCAATAAATCCAAAAGCTTGTCAGTTTGTCATGTGCTAATAAGCATTATATACAATAAATCATTTAATTCTCACAAAAATCCTAATAGATAAATGCTATTAACATCACCATTCTACAAATGAAACAATATTTACAAAACTTTGCAGTGGCACAGGGGACATGGGTTCAATCCCTGGTCCGGGAAGATCCCACATGATATGGAGCAACGAAGCCCATGGGCCACAACTACCGAGCCTGTGTGCTACAACTAACGCAGCCCATGCACGCCAGGGCCTGAGAGCCACAACCACTGAGTACGCGTGCTCAACCACTGAAGCCCGCACACCTAGAGCTGCGCTCCACAGCAAGAGACGCCACTGCAATGAGAAGCCTGCACTGCAACAGAGAGTAGCCCCACTTACTGCAAGCAGAGAATGCCACACACAGCATCGAAGACCCAGTGCAACCAACAGTAACAATAAATAAAATTTAAAAAATTCACAGATGAATTAACTTGAAGCTTAAGTTAACGCTCTCCAACTGTGCCACACCATACTACTATGGTACAAATGGGCTATACGTATGCCAGCACATTAATCCCAAACCCTTCTCATGTAGTCCTTCTCATGTAGTCTCATGTAGTCCTTTCCATGTAACATACTGTCCTGTAAAAATAGCATCAGTTTGTGTGGCATGATGTGGAAAAAGTTAGCCAATTGATGGATATGTAATAAAAGATATTTTTTCTTAGGAAATAGGCACTGAAATGTTAAGAGCTATAAACTGTAAAACGGCATGAGGTATATGAGCACTTGTCTAATCATCGCCCAGAAAGGGTTCAGCAGGGCAAAGTCTGGATGGCTCCTTCCAGCTTGGTTTATAGATTGTGTGATGTCCTTTGAGTTGCTCCCTCTTGACAACTGAACTCGCAGTGTGATAACCTAGTGATTGCACTGTTTTCATCAGTCACATTTTTACAAATAGGTAGACTCATTCATCAGAGAAGGTAATGGCATCCCACTCCAGTACTCTTGCCTGGAAAATCCCATGAACGGAGGAGCCTGGTAGGCTGCAGTCCATGGGGTCGCAAAGAGTCGGACACGACTGAGCGACTTCCCTTCCCCTATATATAATCCACTCTCAAATGGGTCAAACAAAAAAGTAAACAAACACATACACAAAGAATAATTAAATGTTAAAAATTGATGAATCTGAGTGAAGTGTATAGGAGCTATCTGTATTGTTCCTGCAGCATTTCAGGAAGTGAATTATTTCAAATAAAATTATTTTTTAAAAGTTAGCAAGCTGGCTGAAGTACCTTACTAAAATCCCTCATCTAATTGGAGTAAAGCTAGAAATCCAACCTAAATTTATCTGACTAAACTGCCAGTAAGCTTTTAAGACAGAAGAATTTTAAAAGTCCAATGGAGAAATGGGCAAAGGATACTAAAAAGCAATTAACAAAGCAAGAGTGGTATTTTTACAAAGAGAGAAAGAGGCTCAATATCACCATTTAAAAGTTAGTCAATCAACTAACAAAATACCTAATGAGATACATTTTCATGATGATGGAAGAATATAGTGAAAGAGGTATTTATAACTATATTTAACTCAATAATTTGGTACCACTTTTATACAGGGCAATTTGGTGTTTTCTATTAAAATGGTAGTCAAAGTAGTCAAAGTCACTCAGTTGTGTCCGACTCTTTCGACCCGATGGACTGCAGCCCGCAAGGTTCCTCTGTCCATGGGATTCTCCAGGCAAGAATACTGGAGTGGGTTGCCATTTCCTTCTCCAATTAAAATGGTACATGTATGTATATATTGTTTGACTTGTCAATTCTAAGAATTTATTCTACAGGAAATTTCACTTACAAATGCAACCACAGGGACCTCCATGATGATTCAGTGGTTAAGACTCCGTGCTTCAACTGTAGGGTGCACGGGTTCAACCCTGGTTGGGGAACTATGATCCCACATGCCAAGCAGTGTGATCAAAAATAAATTAAAAAAAAAAAATGCAAGCACATGTAAAAGAATATTCAATACATTTCTTTTATAAGATTAAAAAAACGAAATAAATCAAAGGTACATCTAGAACATAATTCTAAAGCCATTCAAAAGAACGAGCTGGTTCTATGTGCACAGATACTGAGAATATCTAAAATACCTATTAGGGGAGGGAAGCAGTCTTCAAATAGTGTGATCCAAACGTGATTTTCTATGTGTCTTCATACACCTATTTTTATTTCTATTTTCACACAGAAAACAGATGAGATACAGCAAAATATTAACAGTTTAAGTCAGATTTCTATGTTGCCTGGATTTTTAAAAAATAGTTTATTACTTTTATAAACCTAAAAAATATTCAGAACAGACAAATCCTTACAGATATAAAGTAGATTTGTGACTGCCAAGGTCCAGAAGAAAAGCAAACACATGTTTTGGAATTAGACAGCAGTGATGCTGCACAAATTTGTAAATATACTAAAAAAACCACTTATTGTACACTTTAAAAGGGTGAATTTTATGTTGTGTGAATTGTCTCAATAAAGCTGTTGAAAAATTTAATAAGAACTTCGAAAATCCTAGTGCAAAAGTATCTGATATACTTAAAAAAACATGAAGTTCATCTTTTTAAGACTGGCTGGAAACTCTGTAATTCATAATCAAGAATGCCTATTGTTGTGTAGTTGTTCAGCTGTGTCTGACTCTTTGCAACCCCATGGACTGTGGCACGCCAGGCTTCCCTGTCCTTCACCATCTCCTGGAGCTTGCCAAATAATGCCTGCAGTTAACATTTTAAAATATTCAAGTTCATTAGATGTCAAAAAGAAAAAGAATGAAAGAAAGCTTAACTCACCCTCGTTTCACTTTTGTGAAATCAAATGCAACTTGTCTGTATGAAACTGCTTTTTCATTTAGATACCTACTATACCTCCTAATAAATGTAGACATGTCATATCCTGTAAGAAAAGAAACATAAAAGGATTTCATAAAATATTAAAAACCCGATTAGCTTAGAAAACCAACTCATTTTATCCAGTGGCCACAATGTCTTGATATTCCACCTTCAATTTAGTGATATGAATTAAGTGACATTAACATCTACAATATTTTACATTTTTAAAGTTAGGTATGTCTTATGTGGCTTAGAAAAATCTTCCCCCTTAAAATTTCACTAAAATAGTAATTCTGCTTTATTCTGACCAACATTCCTTTTATTTATTGGGAATTGAAAAACTTGCTTTCTTATACTACTTGATAACCCCATAACTCAAATTTAACATCCTGCAGAACCAAAATCCCTCTCCTCAAAATCATTAATCAATTTAATATTTTTCATACTTTTCCATCTTTAGTTGCATATGATTTAGCACAACTTATGGGTGCCAACCTTATAAGTAGCAGAGAAAATGACTGCATTGTACAATGAAATAAGTGGCAATATGCAAATTTAAGGCCTAACAAAAAATAATTCTATGACAGTTTTCAATGAAACTTTCTAAGTGAATAGCTAAATCATTCTAAGATTTTGCTTCAACATAATCATGAGATTTGAAGACTTCAGCACCATAAAATCTAATCAATATTATTAAAAACAAACAAACAAACTTGTGTTTTAGCTACTGCCTGGCTCAAGAAGTCTGCAAATTTTTGCTCTTTCCCTTGTGGCTCAGTTGGTAAAGAACCTGCCTTCAATGCCAGAGACTTGGGTTCGATCCCTGGGTTGGGAAGATCTCCTGGAGAAGGGAAAGGATACTCACTCCAGTATTCTGGCCTGGAGAATCCCATGGACTATACAGTTCACGGGGTCGCAAAGAGTCGGACACGACTGAGCGACTTTCACCTTCACTGTAAAAGCAGATCCATTCTACTCTAGTTCATCTTCATCTAACAAATTTAATTTTAGTTGATGGTCTCTGCTACTTTAAAAAGATATAACACCAAAACAAGTGCACACACACACACAAAGTACAGTGACTGGATTTAACATAATCACCAATTCATTTATTCAGCAAATATTTCTTAGTAGCTGGCTCAGATGGTGAAGCGTCTGCCTGCAATGTGCGAGACCCGGGTTCAATTCCTGGGTCGGGAAGATCCCCTGGAGAAGTAAATGGCAATCCACTCCAGCACTCTTGCCTGGAAAATCCCATGGACGAAGGAGCCTGATAGGCTACAGTCCACGGGGTTGCAAAGAGTCGGACACGACTTCACTTTCACTAACTTGCTACTGGAGAAAAATCAGTGAACAGAAAGAAATCACTGCCCTCAGATATTCTCATAGCTATTAGTGTATTGTATAAGGTGTTATATACTCACATTTTTCAGCTCTTTAGTTAATACTGTTCCCTCTAATACACTCTACTAGATCCTCACTAAGGGGAGAAACATCTCTCATCCTTCAAGGCTCGGTCTCTAAAACTTTCCCTGAACTCTGTGTATACCCATATTATTCTTACTTCAAATACAGCCATTAGATGTATATAATTATCTCACGTACTTTAAGTTTAATTATAATATATACAACCAGTATAACAGCCAGTATATACTGAATAAAATATACCAGACTCCACCCAACAAAATACATCAGCAATCAAAATTACAAAAACATCACTGAATTATAACTTATCATTTCAGTCTAACCTTTATAATATCTTTGAATATAAGCTTTAAATAAAAGGCCTAAAAACTGTTCTCTACATAAATGAATGAAAGCCTTAAAACCCTGTCACTAGAAGTGCTTAATTTCCATCTCAAGAAAGTAGAAAATCAGTAGTTAATGAGACACAAAAAACCCACTTGGAACATATGCATATATTCTGCTCTAGAGTAGTGATTTGCATATTGTTTTCCAGACTCTTACAGTTCAAATGAACTAAATAAGGCTGAAAGCAGAAATAAAAAGATGAGGTAGTTTTATCCATGTTCCAGAAAACAAAACAGCTCCAGTTTCACCTATTATATATACAGATAGCTTCTACTGAAGATTTTACTTGAAAAAGGGATTTCATGGCTTCATTTTCCCCCCCTTATTTAAGGCATGATATCTCTCATTAAAGTAAAATCAACCTTGTAACAGCTGGTTCTATGCACAGATTACTGATCTTCCAGAATCTCTGAAAGACTGAGTATTCAATTCTAATTAGTACTTTCAACTGCCAAAAGTAAAGAAGTATTGAACAGTTCATAAACACATACACAGCTACTCACTAAATTCTACTGATTTTCATCTCCACAGAAGCCACAATTCAAGCCCTCATTAACTCTCTACTAGATGAGCAAAATAATGACCAGAGCAGTCTCAAGGTCCTTTAAGATGTTACTCACTCAAATACAACAGGCTAGAGTGGTTTTTTTAATAACACATGTTCCTTCTCTCCTCCTCCCTCAACTCAAAAACTTTGATGGTTTCTCACTGCATTATAAAATCCCAAATATATCAAAATCCTTTCTGCATGATTTTGGCCCCAAACAGCTTTCCAAGGGTTATCTGCCATTACATATTCTCCAACACCTCATCTTACACTCTATTCATTTTCATTTGCTCTATAAATAAACACCCATGCTCTTTACCATCCACATACATCTGTGTACCTTTGTTTAAGTCAACTCACATTCTCATCCATCTTTCAAAGCACAGCACAAATCTTACCTTTTCTAAAGATATTTCCCAGCTGAAACTTACTGCTGAGTACTCCTTTAGTATGGTCTTAGTATGTCCTTTATGAGGCTCTTCCTAGAGTTATTCTATAATGCTAACAGTCTCGCTCTGGCTAAGTGTAACAGATCCCGTTAAGACAGTACGAACATGGAGGGCTACAGTACTAGACTACAGCAATTTCATGTTACTGAATTAAAGTAAAATAAATAAAATACCTGGTAAGTATTAATAAGTAATTCATCTGAAAAACATATTATACTTACCTTTGCTACTAAAATGTATGATATTCTCAACATTTCTTAGAATAAAGTATAAAATAATAACAAAAACAACAAGGAAACCAGATACGTTAAAAGTTACTTTCTACATTTACAGATATGTAAAGTTACACCTAACTTTACATTTTTAAAGTTAGATATGTCATATGTGGCTTAGAAAAATTTTCCCCTTAGAACTTCACTAAATAATTGTTTTATTCGACCAACATTCCTTTTATTTATTTTATTTGCTGGGAATTAAAAAACTTGTTTTCTTATACTACTTGATAACACCAAACTCAAATTTAACGTCCTATGGAACCAAAATGCTACTCCTCAAATCATTAATCAATTTAATATTTTTCATACTTATCAATCTTTAGTTGTATACGATTTAGAACAACTGTAACAGAATGTAAGTAGTGTTTCCTATGTGCCAGGCATCATTCTGGGCACCTTACACGTATAACTAGGTTACACCTCATGATAATCCTACAGGTGGGTGCTATCATTACTCCTGATTTTACAGATGCAGAGAGGTAAAGTAACTTGCTCAAATTTATGCAGTTGGTGTTAGAGATGGGATTCAATCCAGGCAGTCCACTTTCAGAACCCATGCTCTTAAACTGCTACTTTATACTGCTTCTCAAAGAGCTCTGGGTGGCAAGAAGTGAAGTCAATCAATCTTCTTATGCAAAGATACTTTTTTCTTCTCTACAACCGTCACTAAAACATGAGGCTCCTCCATAGCATATGTTCTAAAGAACATAGTTCAACTTTGCAGTAATCCTCAAATGGGGTCACTCTTGATTTTTCTGTAATGAATAAGGTGTCTTTACCTTGCAATCCACTTTTATCCAAAAAATTGCTTAAGTTAAACAACGTGTTTCTTGAAGCCAAATACTGAATGAAACGCTGGGGGAAAAAAAGACAACAAATGATTATGTCAAATAGTACTGCCATCTAAGAAACTTTAACTTGAGAATTAGGGGGGAAAGTGGTGGTTAACACATTAATCTTATCTAGTTTAAATTTATCATCTTCAGTCCTCCCAAAAACATAAAACATATTTTTCACTAGCATGCAGGAATGTATTAAAGTCTAATGCCCACAGCTATGGTATTAAAGTTAAAAGGAAACAGGCACTTTTAACTAGAAGTGCTTTGCTATAGCATATTATAGCTACAGCTAATCATATTCAGATGGTGCCTTTATTTTAAAACAGGTATCTAGTGATCCAAATTTTTATTATTTCTTTTTAAAAACAGAATATCAGTAATCATACTGGAGTATAACAGAACAGACATCCTTTTACCCACAGTCCATATTAAAGATCACTTTAGATCCCCTTACAGAATCAAATTACACACTACTAAAGACACATGCCTTCAACACCATTCCCTTCTCTTCCTCCCTCTGCAAAGGCAATCACTTTTCTAAAGTAGGTTTTTATCATTCTCATGAATGTTTTTTAAAATTTTACTACATATATAAGGATCTAAAAACAGTACATAATTTTGGTTTCTATCTTAAATTTACAGAAATTCTATACTGTACTCATTCTTTTCCAATGTGTTTTTTAATAACTTCTTCCCAAGAATTATCAATTTAATATATGCACATCTAGTTCACTCATTTTCAACAATGTGTGAGTATTTCAACAAACTACTGCATCCGTTATATATCCATTTCAACATGGACACTTAAGTTCTTTCCAGTTTTACTGTTATTAGCGATGTTTCACTGACGTCTTTGTACTGGTCTCCACCTGCAGGCATGCAAGGGTTTCTCATGATATACACTTAGGGCTGAACTGTTGGCTCAGCAGGTGTATAAAAATTCATCTTCTCAAAATACTGTCAAGCCCCTCTCCAAAATGTTTACCATAGAACACTGCCTTAATTTCCTTTTACACACAACCTCTAAAACAGCTAAAGAAACTCTTTTCAACTTTGTAGGACAAATTTTAAAAGGACTACTTTTGTAAATGTATGCAGAGGATTACTATCAATTTTATGTACATGATCACTTCTCTGACTCAATAGTGTTCATCAGAGATCACCACAAACTAACAACCATGATTTTGAAAAACAATTTGACAATCAAAGACTCCTGTTTCATCACTTATCCTAAAACAACTTGTTTCAAAATGCATTCAAATATCCTCAGACCAAAAAAAAAAAAAATCCTAAGACAATGTAACACTCTATGATTTTCGTAAGTTTTGATGATTCTTTTTTGTGAGGGGCTGTGCTGTGCACTTGTAAGTGTTCAGCATGCCAGCAGCCTCTACCTACTACATGCCAGTAGCATCCCCTCCAGTTATGCCAATGTCCCTTGAGGGTGAAAATCACTCGCCTGCCTTGCCCTATTTCAGAACAACTGTTCTAGAGAATCTCCATCACCACAGCATAGTGAAACTCTATGCATACTCTCACAGACCAGTAACGCCTGCCAATGCAAAAACTTGAGGGTTGTACAAACTAGCACCCAAAAAAGAGCAGAGCGCCAAATTTCTCTCAGCTACTGAAGGCAAACAGTTTATCTGAAAACCACTACTGAAATGCTACCTTTCTCTTCCTGTCAGTCAGTTGTAAGGAATGACAGTCAACTTTCTATTTTTTTGCCTTTTAAAAAGGTTTTGTTTCTGGTATTATCACCGTTGGGGCTTCCCAGGTGGCTCAGCGATAAAGAACTCGCCTGCCAACGCAGGAGACCCAAGGGATGTTGGTTCAATCCCTGGGTCAGAAACGTCTTTGGAGCAGGAAATGGCAACCTACTCTAGTATTCTTTCCTGGAAAATTCCATGGATAGAGGAGACTGGCAAGGCTACAAGTCCATGGGGTCACAAAGCTGCACACGACTGAGCACTGGGCAAATTATTACCTTATTCACCTCTGAAAGTCACCACTGAATGTCTGCCTCTTTAGCATTGCATAGTTTATTCTTTAAGGTAAAAAAATATATACAAGCCTGAAATTCTTCTGAACAGATGATCATGATCTTAGGTAAACACATTCCGAATAAAAATAGAAACTATTATTCTAGTTAAGATGAAAATGTTTTAGGTTACACTGAAGCTAGTATATTCAATTTTTTCTACTGACTCTGTATATTGCTAATAATGAGTTAGAAAGCAACTGAGTAACATGTCCTAAAAATGGGTCACATGTGTTACTTAAGTAATCATACTTCAGGTAGCACTCCTGAAAATAACTTTTAAAATTTAAAAACTACAAATATAATCAAAAAAGTCCTTCCTCATCTCACTGGGAACTATCTCCTAGCAATCCGTGATCTGCATTTTTCTAAGGCACATACCAAGGTCCTAGATTTATCTAATTCCATTCAAACTTTCTTTAAACACAGTTTTAAATACTCCTTTTGACACAATTTTACAAGTAAGCATACTAGGCTGAGAAAATCAAGAACTCAAAAATTAGCTACTGGGCTATCATGGAAAACAACATGATTCTCTCCAGACGTTAAATTGCAAAGGTTTATGCATCTTATTCGTTACCCTTTCTGGGTAATGAAGACTTTAGACACAACTCTGCTGAAGAAGGTATTCTTCAATCAGACCCTCTCAGCAAAATGCCATCTTAGTCCTTAATATCACAGCCTTGAACTAGGCAAAGGGCTTCTACAAACAACTATATGAGATCAGAGAGAAACCTGACTGGGCTGTAATGAAAAACCAAGTGAACAGAGACAAACATATAAGCTATACACAAAGGCCTGCAAAACCAGAGCTGCTTACAGAACCCATCTCCGGGCACTAATCTTTGCTTCTCGATCCCATTACTGAAAGTCCCCCGTGCTCTGACCCACTTTCTGCTTTCTGACTTAAAAGGCAGAAAAAAAAGTGTAGGGTCTACAATTCTATTTCTGCCCTTTTGACCTATATATATTATTCAGTTGCTATAGGCATTTCTGAGGTGTCAGTGGGAGAAGCAACCTGAACCAGTCAACACCCCCAGGACACTTGTTAACCAAAAATACTGCTTACCTCATTTCCATACACCATCAAATGATGAGTTGTAATGAGAGATTTGAAGACCACCACCCAACTACTGTTAGTAGTTCTTTCAAATAAACTGTCTGCTAACTGCGGGATGTTCACATTCATCTCATTTGTGCACTGAATTAAGTCTGCAATAAAAAAAAAAAAAGATTAATTTACTCTGCTTTACTTTTAACGGTAGGTCTGCATACTAATAGAGTAAACGTTTAACAAGAGTGGAACAAAAATGGATAGTTTGGAAAAGTTGTTAAAAAATCCTCCCAAGAGAACAACTGAGACAGAACTTCTATCTGAGAAGTAAACAGGGCATTGATAAATATCACATAATTAATCAATAATACCAGAAAGTAAATCACACTTCCTTCACCCTGAAGCACATTTTATTGTTTCAAGGCCTCGAGTAACTCTCAGTTCTCTTACTTCTTATAAAAATTTAGAACTACAATACTAATAATATTCATCCTTACAGTTAACTCATACATATAGAAACAGACACAAGCTGAAGGTCGAACACCTTTATTAAAATCCTCCCTAGAATGCTGTGCTTGTACTAATAGAGCAGATATGTGGTCTGTGAGTGGACAGGACTCTCAGTTTGTTTATAGAAAACAATTCTCATTCTTTTCTCCCTTCAGTTCTGAGTTCGCTCAGTTTTCACTTGATAGCAACTAGCTAATATTGACAAAACTGAAAATGGCTGAAAGTTTCTCAGCGCAACGAATTTCCAAAGAACTGATTCAGGAACTCTACTCAATTATTATTCTGAAAACAAGTAAAACAATGTAAGTTCTAACTTTTTATTTTAAAATATAAATAACTGGAAAACATTACCATAAAATAGTCTAATCTACAATTGTTCTAGCACCAAAACTAAAAGAAAAAGTTAATATACCTCTCAGAATTTCACCTCATATCTGCTTCACAGATATTATTGGCAAATTCAATGAAGAAAATACAAAATGATCCAATTTAGACATGTAATGAAGAAGATCAAGAGATGAGTTGTTTTAAAAGTATGCATAAAACAAAATGTATAATAACTACCTCAGTTGTAAGTACCATTAAGGGGGAAAATATTATTTATTTGTGACTCATTAAAAGATTGTCCACTTTTCACCTTTAGTACCTAATGATTAAATATGAACTCAAGTGATCTAACTTGGCTGTGATTGCTAAAAAGAAACAATGCAACTATGACCGTTTATCTGCTTATAATCTTTCAAAAATGTTTGTTTAATAGGGCCAATTTCTGTACAAAGTAACATTTGATAAGCAAATGCATTTTAGATAAGCAGTTACCCTGGCCAACAATGCCTGAAGAACAAAGCACAGGACAGTCAAACAGAATGCCCATGGAACACAAGGCTTTCACAATTGATACTACTTGCAACAAAAATTAAATAGTTCATCCAACTTGGTTTGAATGGTTCAGCTTCTGATATTTTACTTCTCCTATTTTAAATTTGATCTTAAATAGTACTTTATACCTGCCCCAAGACACTGAATATATTGTACTTGCCTTATTCCAAAGATATTCTCTCTCAAAATATAATTTACTGGGAGCAAGCCCTATCTATGTTCTGCTCATTTTGAACCCTTTAAAACATCAAACACAGTGATCAAGTTTTGATTTTAATATATGAAATTATATTCCTAGCTTCCTGTTTTCCCATGGATTTATTCTTATGTATCTGTATTTTTCTTTATCCTTCCAGAAATTATCTTTGTAAGTTATTCATTTAACAGTTACTTCTCACAATGATGTCAATAATCATTTTACTCCTCAGAATCTTACTTTCCAAAACTGAACCCGTCACAAAATTTTTTGTCACAATACTTGCCCAAGGGCACTTCTACATGTGTGTATGTGTTCGCACACCCACATGTTTTTGTGAACACTCCCTAGAGCCCATCAAGAACCAAGTCTCTTGAACTTCTAGATATCCCACCTTCTTCTCTCCACCCCACTATCACTGACAAAGCCAGAGCGAAGATCCTATGTTTCCCTAACTAGAAGTCAACCAGTCCTGGGAGTATTTAGAACCAAGTTAGGGAGGAATTATCATACCCTCTGAAGGGCTTTACTGGCATGTGAGGACAAAGTTGAGGGAGACTGGCATGCCATGCGCAACTGACTCTCCGCAATTAAAAGCTGCCCCGCCCCACTCAGCGGTAAAGAATCCACCTGCAGGAGACACGGGTTCAGTCCCTATCCAGGAAAATCTCCCCCACGCTGGGCAACATGGCTCTGCGCGCCACACCTACTGCGCCTGTGCTCTAGAGCCCAGAGCCGCAACCACTGAGGCCCGCACGCCCAGAGCTCGCACTCCGCAGCAAGAGAAGCCACCGCGGTGAGCAGCTCATGCACCTCAACCAGAGAGCAGCCCCCACGTCAACAAAGACCTAGCACCGCCAAAAATAAACAAACATTAAAAAAGAAAAAAAGCTGCTCCACCCAAAATTGTCCCCACTAAGAAAATGCTGGACTGACTGGCCTCTTCACTTCTAATGAGATCTCATTTGGGGTCTCACCTACCCCACATGCCCAAATAAAAACTGGCCATGACACTGACTAACCTCAATGATCTCCCATCCTCCTTGTTGAACCTTAACTTCCAAGACGGGCTTCCCTGGTGGCTCCGATGGTAAAGAATCTGCCTGCAATGTAGGTGGCCTGGGTTTAATCCTTGGGTCCTGCAGATCCCCTGGAGAAGGGAACGGCTACCCACTCCATTATTCTTGCCTGGAGAATCCAATGGACAGAGGAGTCTGGAGGGCTACAGTCCATAGAGTTGGACACAACTGAGCGACTCTCTCTCTCACACACACATACACATATTGCTGCTTCATACCTAAATCCTTCCATTCTTGCTCATTCCTCAAAATGAATGATGTATTTTCCTTTGTGAAATTCTCCTCTCCACAGACTAAGGTACCCACCACACAGACACTAAAGCTGGTACACAATTCTATACTTTTATTATTTACTTCCCCATCACTCGCATCTAGAATCAGAGATTTTAAAACGAATCTGCAAATACTTTTGTTGGTAATTTTCCATATTCTTAATCAGGGAGGTCAGTAAATCGCTGGATTAGTCAGAGACAGCCTGATTCTAAATGAAGCCAAAAGTGTAGATTTCAGTTTCAATGAGCATTAGTCAGAGACAGCCTGATTCTAAATGAAGGGAAAAGTGTAGATTTCAGTTTCAATGAGCATGTTATACAGTAGATACGTATATTGCATCGAGGATATATTCCCTTTGTGATCAGCTCTCCTCATCACTTTGCTTCAGTTACACTGTCTTCTTTGCAATGCCTTCCACGAGCCAAGCACTCTTAACCTCAGGTATTCAGTATTTTGTTCCTTCTGCCTAGAATATTCTTTTCCCAGATATCCACACTTCTCTTACTCCTTTATTACTATAGATCTTTGCTCAAATGTCACCTATCAGATGAACATCTCTGAATATTTATAAAAAGTAACAAAGCCTTAAGGCAATCCTCTACCTCCAAACCCTCACTATATCCTCTTATTCTGCTTTATTTCTCTCCAAAGCACTTATCACCTAACTCATTATAACGTGTTTAATGTCTTTCTCTTCTAATTAAAGTATAAGTTCCATGTAGGGAGGGCTCTATTATGTTCTCTGCTGGATTTCCTAAGAATAGTGCAATGCATACAATGGTCACTCACACTTTTTTAATAAATAACATTTATTTTAGCATGCACTTGAACAGCCCTAACATGACCATTCAAAATGTATTTTTTATACAAATTACACCAATGATCTACAACTCTTTGCACAACCTGCAATCCCCAAAAGGTTAAAAACAGACCTAAGCCCATCACATGAGAAAATTCTCAACTTCAAAGTTAAAGGGGATCCAACAAGTAATGGTTTATTGTAATGTTATGAAAACTATATTTCATAGCATTTAGAAATGACCACATAAAAATGGAAGGAAACTGCAGAAGCTAAAATGTAACACTTCATATATAACAGGAAAAATAGGATAAGAGTTCATGCATAAATTCAGAGTAGACCAAATGCAAAAACCAAAGATATACAAACGTTTCTGGGAGAAAATACACTGCATGGTCACACAAACCCTGCAGAACACACTTGCCCGTAGTACTTTAACTCAACCAGTCATTTTCTGCAGGGGTAATTTTTCCTCTGAACAATGTTTCTACTATAGTAGTAACCTGAAAATGCTTCTAAGCTTGAGCCCCAACAATTCAGGAAGGAAAATGTTTTCCACACCTCTAATCAACCAAAAGCCAATTGTTTCAAACAAATATCAAGCATATCATGGAAACCTTGATAGCTACTGCTTTTCTCATTCTCAATTCAGATTTCATTTCTTAAAAAGCACAAACTTGAAAGTAAACTTCCTTTACCATCAAAAGGCTTCCAAAGTAGAAACTCATATTTTCATTTAGCTGTTTACCTTGAGAATATAAAAAATGTAAAACCTTCTTTAATATTACATCAGTAACAAATCCTAAACTCTACACTCAAAAAAAAAAAACAAAAAACTATATGGCATATTGGTTCTCTGCTTTAAGTATAGGTGAGAATTCATGAGGATTTCTAGTATTTAAGAGCAGAGGAAAACAGGCCTACTATGGAAATGAAGAGCATTTTTCCACACAGAGACAGCAGAAGGAACCAATCTAAACTTTTAAAACAAAATGCTCAATTTTATTATTTAATATGCCTCTCCAACAAACAAGGTCTGGGGTAGATAAAATAAATGTTTACTGCATTAACACAGGTAACGTACTGACCCATAGGTAAGGTCACAGGAGCTCACTACTAAATACCAGACTTAGTAACAGAATTACATTTTTTGTAAAACATAAGGATGCTTGGAAACATATACAAAGCAAATACCCAACTAGCCAATTTAATGCAGGTTCTAAATTTCTAGCTAATTTAAAAATAATAAGAAAAGCGGTGAAATGCAAATATATATTTTTGTATTCATCAGGACATGTTCAGTAAAGTACAAAAATTAAGAAATAACCAGTTACCAGATAGCCACAGATCAGTATTGACTTGTCGAAGGGTAGATTTCCACAAGTCAGGCAACCCAGTCAGTGACATGCACCATTAGCAGAATGTAAAAGCCTCAAGTTCTCATCTAAACAGGCACTCACTAGGCTATATCAAAACTACACTGATACCCAAAGTAGATTTTCTAATAAAAGAGCTTGCCTAAAGCTAGTCTTTTTAAAAAAGCACAATGCATCACAATCATTTAGCCACATATTACTGTCTCTTTCAAAGGGGTCATTTCCAAAGACACTCCTTTTGCAACTGCCTTCAGAAATTATTTTAGTAGCATAAGATTGATCTCTTCAATCATCTAGAAAACTGGAGACACACTCAATTTGGAAGGCAAATTAAGTGGTTCATCATATGTTGCTTCGCTGATCAGATCTTCGAAACTTTTCCTGGGTAGGAGTACAAACAAATATTCACCAAGAAACAGCAATGAGAGGATAAAGAAAAGCTTCTGAACTTTTGCTATAAAGTATCAGCACAGTTTTTTTCACTTAGGAAAAGTCTGAAAGTATTTAGAAAACATGCAAGTTGAAATCAGACCTCAGCCAAAAGATGTCCGGGAAACAGAATGATGAACCATCTTACATCATTCAATTTTTTGTGTAAACGGTCACAAAATATGGTCCAAATTAAGATGTAGCTATTTTCTTTAAAGTTTCTGGGATCCTCTGTGAGAAATGTGTTAGACTTTCACATTAATTCAAAAATACAACCTTTACAGACTGATTTATACCTTAAGAAACCAATCTAACCAACATTTTAACTGGATTTAAAATTAAAACTAGGGAAAGACTCACATAATATAGAATACTCAGTACAAATAATAAGGATTGAGTTAACTCGAAAGAGGAGAGAAAGACGCATTCAAAGCACTAAAAAGAAATGACAATGATATCCCAAAAGTTTTGATAAGGGTACTATGAAGCTAAGGTGCCTAAGTCACAATGTGAGTGGACACGTTCAATAATGGAGGAATACTAGCTCATTAAATGACAGCAGTCTGGTAGTGAAATACTATGAGGCCAACAAATACACAGAAAAGAAAAAAAGCTGAGTGGGGAAAACGCTCACAGTATATTATACCAAAACCATGTTAAAGAATAATGCAGAGTAACATTAAGATCTCAGATATACTCTATTTTCTGATGTATAGCATATTTGCCCAAATATGGGGTGATGCCAAAAGAACTGAACACTTTCAAAATCACTCAGCAACTAAGTTACATGTATAACGGCTAGTTAAAACCAGTATGTAAAGGAACTATATCACTATTATTTCCATATTTTCACAAATTTCAGTAAGGACCTCTCACATCACACAGCAAACATGTACTGTAACTAATTCCAGACCCTTTAGAGCATGTCATGATCACTGGCAGAAAAGACAGCATTGATTTCTTCCTTTATTTCCTCAAGGATGAGGAAGAGGTGGTATAAGCACAAGAGCTGCAAGTATAACAGCTGGAAATCTGGTAGCCCCTGTTGCAGAGGTAGACCAGTACTCTGAATACAAGTTCAGTCTCACACTAATGTAGGTGAGTCTTGAGGAAACTCCAGAACCAACAAAGAAAGTAAGGCAAACTCCCATCTTACTGAAAAAAACAAAAAAAAAAAACAAAAAAAAACAAGTTGCAGCTGCAGGGAGAAATCAGCCTGTTGGCACAACTAGGTGTGCTATTTCTGCCAGTGTGTTTTCTGCAAAAATAAATGGACTAAGGACTCACACTGGTGAAAATTAAGATTCATACTGGCGAAAACTAAAATGTAAAGATGACTTGATAGTTTGATAATTATACATCAGTACATCACCAACTCAGTGGACATGGGTTTGGGTAACCTCCGGGAGTTGGTGATGGACAGGGAGGCCTGGAGTGCTGTGGTTCATGGGACTGCAAAGAGTCGGACACGACTGAGCGACTGAACAGAACTGACAGCTATATTAAGAGCATGATAGTATAGTTATATTTAATCTGGTTATTGAGTAGTAAGTTTTTCTTTCAACTGTTTTTTTTTTAAATCATATAAGAGGTTTTGCCCCCCTTAAAAACTATTCAACAGAAAAGCTGCTATAAATCCTCACAAATTCTCGCATCATCTAGCTCTCAATTTTAAACAAAATTTTTGAAGAAGATATATTAACCTGAAAACACCTTCATGAGTGCAATTTCAGGTGCTTATGAAGACCACCAAAAGAAATCAACTTTTTTAGAAAGAGGAATAAAAAATGTAACAAGATTCAAGAAGTGTTGAGTATCTTTCAGTTCATTTCAGATACTAACTCAGTCATGTCTGACTCTTTGCGACCCCATGAATCACAGCACACCAGGCCTCCCTGTCCATCACCAACTCCTGGAGTTCACTCAAACTCACATCCATGGAGTCAGTGATGCCATCCAGCCATCTCATCCTCTGTTTTCCCCTTCTCCTCCTGCTCCCAATCCCTCCCAGCATCAGGGTCTTTTCCAATGAGTCAACTCTTCGCATGAGGTGGCCAAAGTACTGGAGTTTCAGCTTCAGCATCATTCCTTCCAAAGAACACCCAGGACTGATCTCCTTTAGAATGGACTGGTTGGACCTCCTTGCAGTCCAAGGGACTCTCCAAGAGTCTTCTCCAACACCAGAGTTTAAAAGCACCAATTCTTTGGCACTCAGCTTTCTTCACAGTCCAACCCTCACATCCATACATGACCACTGGAAAAACCATAGCCTTGACTAGATGGACCTTTGTTGGCAAAGTAATGTCTCTGCTTTTGAATATGCTATCTAGTTTGGTTATAACTTTCCTTCCAAGAAGTAAGCCTCTTTTAATTTCATGGTTGCAGTCACCATCTGCAGTGATTTTGGAGCCCAAAAAAATAAAGTCTGACACTGTTTCCCCATCTATTTCCCATGAAGTGATGGGACCAGATGCCATGATCTTCGTTTTCTGAATGTTGAGCTTTAAGGCAACTTTTTCACTCTCCTCTTTCACTTTCATCAAGAGGCTTTTGAGTTCCTCTTCACTTTCTGCCATAAGGGTGGTATCATATGCATATCTGAGGTGACTGATATTTCTCCTGGCAATCTTGATTCCAGCTTGTGTTTCTTCCAGTCCAGCATTTCTCATGATGTACTCTGCATATAAGCTAAATAAGCAGGGTGACAATATACAGCCTTGACGGACTCCTTTTCCTGTTTGGAACCAGTCTGTTGTTCCATGTCCAGTTCTAACTGTTGCTTCCTGACCTGCATATAGGTTTCTCAAGAGGCAGGTCAGGTGGTCTGGTTTCCCATCTCTTTCAGAATTTTCCAGTTGATTGTGATCCACACAGTCAAAGGCTTTGGCATAGTCAATAAAGCAGAAATAGATGTTTTTCTGGAATTCTCTTGCTTTTTCCATGATCCAGCGGATGTTGGCAATTTGATCTCTGGTTCCTCTGCCTTTTCGAAAACCAGCTTGAACATCAGGAAGTTCACGGTTCACGTATTGCTGAAGCCTGGCTTGGAGAATTTTGAGCATTACTTTACTAGCATCTTTAGAACACTTTAAAAAATAGAAAGGACTGGTCTCCTGTACATGTGTAGCAAAGGAAAGAAGTAGAACTAACAAAGGTATATCTAAGAGAAGAAAGAATTCAGATGGAGCTAGGTAAACAAAGCCAATCCTAAGGTACTCTACATTAATACTTTGCTGAAATTTACCTCTTGTATCACCGATTATACAAGCCAAGTTTGCTAAACTGTCCATAAAGTTTAAAATAAATTGTTTTTGTTAATGCCATCATCAAACAGTTGCCTTAAAATTTTAATCACACACAAAGCATATTTTTCAAATCAGCTCAAACTACTGTCTCTTAAAATTATCTATTATTATTTAGGCATTTGTCTGTTTATGGCATCAACTTGTTATGAATACATAAAAATCTCACAACAAGAACAGAAGAAAGTTCAAGTCATGAAAGCATTATATAGAAAAACATGGTCTTGGAACACTCTCAGAATTCAAAGCCACTACCTTCTTTTTCAACTGAAATAGTCATTTCACCCCTATGAAAATGCTTCAGCCTCCTATGTAAAGCATTTGTAACAGGAAAAGTCTGAAAACCATGTTGTTGTGGTGTACTCTGCATTCCTACCACTAGATGGCAGACTGTACGGAGAAACAATAGGCCTCTGTTAACAACAGACATGGGGCTTTCCAGGTGGAACGAGGGTCAATAATCCACCTGCCAATGCAGGAGATGCAAGAGGTACCGGTTTGATCCCTGGGTCGGGAAGATCCCCTGAAGGAGGAAATGGCAACCCACTCCAGTATCCCTGTCTGGAAAATTCCATGGACAAAGGAGCCTGGTGGGCTACAGTCTACGGACCGGGTCACAAAGAACTGAACACAAGTGGGCGAGTGAGCACACACACACACAAGAACAGTCATGGCTCCAAGCTTAGCTATAAACAAACACCTTAATTTTTAGACTGTTTAGGATTTCAGGCGGTTTCCAAACCTAGATAACTTTAGTCCCAACCCAGATTTCAAATAAGATTTCATAGGTGAGGAGAATCGCATTTTGGTAAGCACTATCTCAGAGGTACTATTACAATGTCTAATTTTCCACACAATGTAAGATAACAATAAGAAGTTACTTAATAGAATAAAAACACATCACTTAATATAAGAATAAAAATTTTTATTTAAGTTGAATAGGAAAACAAAACAAAAGCATTACAGTGTTCCAACATAAAAAAAATTACATGTCCGTGGTATAAGCACAAGGTGTTCTCCTTCCCTTCTCTGAAGATCTGAAATTTCAGAATTACAATCCCACCTATAGAAAAGAAAACAATATGTTATTAAATATGTACCAAGCAATTTAAGGGTAAATGCGAAAATTACAAACTCTTTTTTTCACTACATTCTAACAACTTGATAACAGTTCATCAATCCAGTTAAGGAGACATACCACAGCTCTCAAAACAATCAAACACTGGATCAGAAACACACAAAAGCTGATTTCCTAAGCAGAATAAAAGGTTAGCTAACAACCCAGAACAAGCTCTGTACTTACCTCTACCAATGCTGTAAGTCAGAACAGTCCAGGGCTGCAGAAAATATGCAAAGAATTCTTTCATTCCACCGAGACCAGGTAAAAGGAACCAAAGCGTAAGAGACTCTGTGAATGCACGTTAGAGTTCACTAAAGGAGAAAACAAATTACATGGAGAAGTTCAAATAACTGGGACTAAGTCTGGAGAAAAGTATGTTATTACCAGCGGGTGAGCAAATGTCCTCGTTTTCCTGAAACAGTCTTGGTTTACACCCGTTGTCCCAGTGTTCCATTCAGACAGCATATACTTTCACTCTCAACAGTGCCCCAGTTTGGAATATAAATTATATGCCACCCTAGTTATAAGTGACCTAATAAGTCTACATGCAGCTAAGGAATTAACACACTATCACCATCTACCCCCAATGTATTTGCATTTTTCTTTCTTTGAGGGCTAAATTCTGGTCCTAGCCTTCCTACACAAACATGCTTCCAGTCTATTTTGTCCTCTCATCCCCAACAAAAACCTCTATGTAAATGATTCTCAGATTTCTTCTCTGGGAAACTGTAAATACTAGAAATTTTCACCTCTATGTCCAAAAATATCTTATGTTTAAAAAACAGAAATATAATCTCAACTGTTACAAGACTGTCCCACCATTTTTAAGTGATCAAGATTCATTCTTAGATTTGTTAAAATAAATTCAGTAATCTTTTTTTGCTTTTATTGTTCACATGTGTGGCATGCTATTTTGTACATGCATTGATATGATGGGATAAATACTTGTAGATTTACAGGTGAAACAAAAGTCCGTTTCCCCACTCTAAGATCCAGAGAGGAGAGACGAGGAGGCAAAAAGTCCTCCCCACAGCTAGATTAATGTTACTCAGTAACAGCCAAGCCCACTTCTAGAAAGTAGGAATCCAAAAGAATTTTAATGGCTTCTCTTAAGAATTTAAATCTGTCTAGACAGAGAGAATAATAAATTGTAGTTAGCCTCTGTGCCAGAATCTACCTCATCCAGAAAACACAAGTTTCATGTCTCCAATGCAATTAGAACAATAGAATCTTTATATTCCATCTTCCCACAACTTTGCAAACCTCAGTATGAACAGAAATCTCATTTCTTCTATAATACTCATTGCATGGGGTCGCAAAGAGTTGGACATGGCTGGGCAACTGAACAGCAACAACCCTCATTGCATAATATGCCAAATATTTAAGAAATACACAATAGTGGACAAAGTTTCTGCCACTATATACTAGTGAGAGAAACAATCAATAAACGAACAAAAGCATGTCAAATGGTGAGTGCAAAGGATTTCTTAGCCCTTAAAAAGAATGGGCCAAGTATTAGGCGGAGGCTGTTATTTATACGATAATCAGGAGCCTTGGATAAAGACTACTGAAAATTACAGTAACAATGACAGTGTTACTCCAGTGGCTTGGAGGCCTATGGAACTGACTGCCATGATCATTTACCATCATCCACGTAACACATAAGTACGGAGGCATTCGTTCCATCACCTGTCTGCTTCACCCTTGCCAAACCTAAGTCTTGATGAACAGCAACCTTGTTGATCCTGCAAAAGCCTCTAGCATTACCCAGATAGTTCAGTAAGAGACGGCGGGAATCTCATTTATTCACACACTTCAAAATTAAAGCAGAGCAGTATGTTCCCCTTCAGTGAGTCAAAGCGGCACCAGTAATCTACTACAGTTCATGAAGCAGGCACCCTTCTTAGAGTAAAAGCCATTTCTGAAAAATCTTTTTTCTAACTGATATAAACAATAATGACAGATACAACTGAAAATAGTAACCACCAAATAACAGCCCATCTACATGCCTTTAAGTTTTGAAATAATGCTCTGTAAGTGAAAAATGTGAGGAAATAATACATTATTAATAAATCACTCTAAACTAAGGACAAAGTATTTTTCCTAGTGATTACTAGGAGCATTTCAGCCAAAAGATCTCCATTTTCATACATTTCATAACCATACAGCTGTTTTTATAAAATTCACTATAAACCCATGTTTGCCCATTTCTCATATTAAAAAAAAGAATCTGAAAAGTTCATGACAAATGAATTTCATACAAAGCATAATATATTCTGAGATTAAAATCTACTTTATAAAACTGCTAAAATTGAAGATATTATTTTTTCAACTTAAAAATACCATGTAAACTATGCTTCAGTAATATTAAAGAATTAAAAAACCCCACGTTTAAATGTTTGTTGATCTGAAAACATTTTTCTCAGAACTACGCAAGAGAATAGGGAAGTTATTCCAAAATAAAGGTATCTGAATCACTCTATGTTTAAAAGTCATTAACCTAAGTATTTTAAAGCAAAAATCAGTGTTTTGAAGATAGTTCTATTAAAATTTGACATAATCATAACTTATTCTGCACACTGAACAGTTAATCATGGATTTATTTCCCCTAAATATAGACTTTAAGTATTTCTCAATATAAGACACTTTGATAAACTGACCTCTACTACTACAGTATTTGGAAACAATGGATTTAACACAACATATATTGTACATAGTAATTACAATAGGTTTTTATTTAGTTCTGCTTTTATGTACCAACTTCAAAAACACTAATAATAAAAGAGTAAGAATAAAAAGTTTGTTCTTTCATGCAAGTATCTGTATTTAGGTACAGATAATATCACAAATATTGGAGAAGGAAATGGCAACCCACTCCAGTGTTCTTGCCTGGAGAATCCCAGGGACGGGGGAGGCTGGTGGGCTGCCATTTATGGGGTCACACAGAGTCGACTGAAGTAACTTAGCAGCAATATCACAAATAGTTTTCAATACTCACATTCTGTTTCTGAATGGGTATCTGAGGAACTCCTCAAATTTGAAAGAATGTATCTTTCACTTGATTGTTAAGATGATATAAATCTTAAAATGGTCCAGACAAGCAGCAGGAAAATTTAATCCCCTTTCTCCCTTCATTTCACAATACCAACCCTGCACCAATTTCTCTTTTGCTATAGTGACAGATAAAATCAGATCAGATCAGTCGCTCAGTCATGTCCGACTCTTTGCAACCCCATGAATCGCAGCACGCCAGGCCTCCCTGTCCATCACCAACTCCTGGAGTTGACTCAGACTCACATCCATCGAGTCAGTGATGCCATCCAGCCATCTCATCCTCTGTCGTCCCCTTCTCCTCTTGCCCCCAATCCCTCCCAGCATCGGAGTCTTTTCCAATGAGTCAACTCTTCGCATGAAGTGGCCAAAGTACTGGAGTTTCAGCTTTAGCATCATTCCTTCCAAAGAAATCCCAGGGCTGACCTCCTTCTGAATGGACTGGTTGGATCTCCTTGCAGTCCAAGGGATGCTCAAGAGTCTTCTCCAACACCACAGTTCAAAAGCATCAATTCTTTTGCGCTCAGCCTTCTTCACAGTCCAACTCTCACATCCATACATGACCACAGGAAAAACCATAGCCTTGACTAGACGAACCTTTGTTGGCAAAGTAATGTCTCTGCTTTTGAATATGCTATCTAGGTTGGTCATAACTTTTCTTCCAAGGAGTAAGCGCCTTTTAATTTCATGGCTGGAGTCACCAACTGCAGTGATTTTGGAGCCCAGAAAAATAAAGTCTGACACTGTTTCCCCATCTATTTCCCATGAAGTGATGGGACCAGATGCCATGATCTTCGTTTTCTGAATGTTGAGCTTTAAGCCAACTTTTTCACTCTCCACTTTCACTTTCATCAAGAGGCTTTTGAGTTCCTCTTCACTTTCTGCCATAAGGGTGGTATCATATGCATATCTGAGGCGATTGATATTTCTCCCAGCAATCTTGATTCCAGCTTGTGTTTCTTCCAGCCCAGCGTTTCTCATGATGTACTCTGCATATAAGCTAAATAAGCAGGGTGACAATATACAGCCTTGACGAACTCCTTTTCCTATTTGGAACCAGTCTGTTATTCCATGTCCAGTTCTAACTGTTGCTTCCTGACCTGCATACAAATTTCTCAAGAGGCAGATCAGGTGGTCTGGTATTCCCATCTCTTTCAGAATTTTCCACAGTTTCTTGTGATCCACACAGTCAAAGGCTTTGGCATAGTCAATAAAGCAGAAGTAGATGTTTTTCTGGAACTCTCTTGCTTTTTCCATGATCCAGCGGATGTTGGCAATTTGATCTCTGGTTCCTCTGCCTTTTCTAAAACCAGCTTGAACATCAGGAAGTTCACGGTTCACATATTGCTGAAGCCTGGCTTGGAGAATTTTGAGCATTACTTTACTAGCGTGTGAGATGAGTGCAATTGTGCGGTAGTTTGAGCATTCTTTGGCATTGCCTTTCTTTGGGATTGGAATGAAAACTGACCTTTTCCAGTCCTGTGGCCACTGCTGAGTTTTCCCAATTTGCTGGCATATTGAGTGCAGCACTTTCACAGCATCATCTTTCAGGATTTGGAATAGCTCAACTGGAATTCCATCACCTCCACTAGCTTTGTTCGTAGTGATGCTTTCTAAGGCCCACTTGACTTCACATTCCAGGATGTCTGGCTCTAGGTCAGTGATCACATCATCGTGATTATCTGGGTCGTGAAGATCTTTTTTGTACAGTCCTTCTGTGTATTCTTGCCACCTCTTCTTAGTATCTTCTGCTTCTGTTAGGTCCATACCATTTCTGTCCTTTATCGAGCCCATCTTTGCATGAAATGTTCCTTTGGTATCTCTGATTTTCTTGAAGAGATCCCTAGTCTTTCCCATTCTGTTGTTTTCCTCTATTTCTTTGCATTGATCGCTGAAGAAGGCTTTCTTATCTCTTCTTGCTATTCTTTGGAACTCTGCATTCAGATGCTTATATCTTTCCTTTTCTCCTTTGCTTTTCGCTTCTCTTCCTTTCACAGCTATTTGTAAGGCCTCCCCAGACAGCCATTTTGCTTTTTTGCATTTCTTTTCCATGGGGATGGTCTTGATCCCTGTCTCCCCTACAATGTCACGAACCGCATTCCATAGTTCATCAAGCACTCTATCTATCATATCTAGGCCCTTAAATCTATTTCTCACTTCCACTGTATAATCATAAGGGATTTGATTTAGGTCATACCTGAATGGTCTAGTGGTTTTCCCTACTTTCTTCAATTTAAGTCTGAATTTGGCAATAAAGGGTTCATGGTCTGAGCCACAGTCAGCTCCTGGTCTTGTTTTTGTTCACTGTATAGAGCTTCTCCATCTTTGGCTGCAAAGAATATAACCAATCTGATTTCCGTATTGACCATCTGGTGATGTCCATGTATAGAGTCTTCTCTTGTGTTATTGGAAGAGGGTGTTTGTTATGACCAGTGCATTTTCTTGGCAAAACTCTTAGTCTTTGCCCTGCTTCATTCCGCTATAGTGACAAGGACTCCCCAAATAGCCTTCTACCCAACTAAAACACTACTACTGTGAAGACTGCTACTTTTAGAGCATAATCCTTGCCTAAATTTGACAAATACCGGAGAACATTAGCTTTCCCTTTCACTGCTATACTGGCTACCTTCCAGAAGGGTTGATTGGCAGGTGGGGAGAAGGGGGTGTCTGGTTTTTAGTTCTTTTTATTTCTTTGAAGTGCATTTTTCCCTATTAAGAGTCCTTCTCTGACGCACACTTATTTGACAGTCTGTTCTAAGATATCCAATTTGTTTCCAATCTGCTTTGAACAGTAATCATGAGGATGCTAATTCCACCCGTCACTAAAATTCTGCTCTAGACTGTCTCTCCAACACTTCCGTGCTTGGTCAAATCCATTTCCATGTGCTAGGATTATACTATTACAGGATGAAGTGACTCAGAATAACTAGAGGCTCTAGAACCAAATTCTAGAGTCACTATTCTACACCTTTATAACTTCAAGGCATGTTAATTACTCACCCAGTTTTAAGTTCTCTGTTTTAAAAACAGGGATAGCAGTCATTAATTTTCACAAGAATATATTGTAAGACAACATATTCAGAATACTTTACAACTTTAAAGCACCATGAAATATTAGATATCACTTATTTTATTTAGTATCATATTTTATTAGTCAACTTTAGTAGACTATTCCTCCATCACTTTTCCAATATAGTACTATGCTGCTGCTGCTGCTGCTAAGTCGCTTCAGTCATGTCCGACTGTGTGCGACCCCATAGACAGCAGCCCACCAAGGCTCCCCCGTCCCTGGGATTCTCCAGGTAAGAACACTGGAGTGGGTTGCCATTTCCTTCTCCAATAGTATTATGAAACCACCTCCAAAAGGTGTCTTACAAAACCTTCAGAAAATTTATAAAGCCCAACCTCTTCCCACTGAGAAATGTTAACCAGATACTTGCACTCAATCTTAAGAGTGGCAAAATCTTTATATGTGGGGATTTCTTCATATTGGGTTTGCCAAAAAGTTCTTTCAATTCTCAGTCCTTTAATTCTGTATTACTGGTGCCTTTGACAAGGCAAAGAGCTTCCCCTGGTAGCTCAGACAGTAAAGAATCTGCCTTCAATGCAAGAGACCTAGGTTCAACCCTTGGGTCTGGAATATCCCCAGGAGAAAGGAATGGCTACCCACTCCAGTATTCTTGCCTGGAGAATTCCATGGACAGAGGAGCCTGGTGGGCTACAGTCCACAGGGTGGCAAAGAGTCCAACACGACAGAACAACTAACACTTTGACAAGACAAGGGATGCTGTTATCTCCATTGAAAAACTTTAAATACTTGCCTACCTTAAGTTAACACAAACCCATAGCTGATTATTTAAAACAGTAATCTTTCCACTAGAGGATAGATGAAGACATATACATATTTTCTCTGAATTCTCTTTCTGTTCATTCTACATGGTTCAAGTCTTGTCATCACCTACTCCAATTATTCTAAAATTCACACATTTCTCTTTAGCCCTCACAAACCTAATTTCTAGTACAGACAGTAACCACTTCTTATCTGGTATGTATATTCTGTGCATTGGCATCCTCATTTTCATTCTGACTGCAATAAACTGAAGTTGACAGGGTATACCGAAGAAATCATAATATTCAACCCAAGTTCACAAGAAACAGGTTTCAAGATTTTTGGTATTCCCATCTCAAAATGCCTTAACTACTACAAGCCTTCATTTATATGCAAGGTTAAAAAGCCAAGGTTTCGGCCCCAGAGATGTAATCATTACTAATTCTAAATAATAGGAGAGCAAGTAAACTATGTTTATAAAGGGCCTCAAAAGCTACATCACCTTCTTGGTTGGTCACTGGCTAAGTTAGGAAAACCTAACTGATGAGGAAAATAAAAAGCATTTTTAGGTTAAGTCTACAAGCACAAAGATAAGAAGCAGCTTAAGCTACTCTTAAAATCGTTTCCACCTCCTGATAGGAAGAAGCGGTTTTCTTTCTGCAATCAGTCAAGGAGTGTCTCAGCCGCCTGAGCTGCCTTATAAATACCTTTCTAACTTAGCTGCCAGTTGCAACTCTATAATTCATTTCTTTTTCTATAACTAACTTTTACGTCAGTACTTATCCTTCTTTCCTGCCACTCAGCTATGTTCATGCAGTGTTTCTGGGATGTGCTACCCAAGTCACCTGAAAACAATGCCTTTGTCCACTCCAGGTCACCAATTCGAAACAACCTTTTGCAAGAGTATGAAAAACAAAAATAAAGGAGGGTTTATCCTATACCAAATCTAAAACCTCATACTAAACTAACACCTAACACTAATTCCAAACCTGCTAACTAATATACAACTATACAGTTCTGTGAAGAAAAGTTATAAAAGCTAATGTTGAGAAAAGAAAAATAAAAAAGGAAATACTGCCTGTTAAACCTTAACTTCTCAGTGATTATTAAAGAGCGGTTTTACTTCTAAAAACAAATGTACAAATGGGAATAAGGATAATGTGATTGTATCTCCCAGATTTGAAAACAGAAGATAATGTCTTTCATGTAAAGAACAAGCCAGATCTTCAAAAGATCAAATGCAGCTATCCTGTAACCCTCTTGGATATTCAGTTCTTAAAAACAAATTCATGTAGAGCAATCCATTCAATTTTGTATTTATCTTCACAGTGGCCTTATAAATCAAAACTAGACCAACTTCTCAGTATCTCACCTGAAACAAAGCTAGGAACTACAATTAGTGAGATGTTTTGTTTTCTACTCTCCTGATAAAAATGGTACACACTTCCAAAATCTTGCCCCTCCCTTTTCAAAACTGCTATGTGAAGATAGGCAAACTGCACTTAAAAAGGTACAATAAATACTGTTGTTGTTGTTCAGTCACCCAGTCATATCCAACTCTTTGTGTCCCCATGGATGGCAGCACAATAAATATTACAAGTTTCCTAATATAATTTAGATTGTATACAACTAAGGATTATTCTAAATGATACCAATAAGTTGCTTAAAGTCACAAAAGGTGAAAATATTGCCAAAAATAAAGATAGCTCATGCTGTATTTGAAAAGTTAGCTCAAGAGCAACTATACATACATGTACCTGCAAATAAAAGCAAACTCTGTGTTTTTTTTTGGCTAATCCCTGACCAGGGATTGAACCTGGGTCCTCAGCAATTAGTGTGCAGAGTCCTAACCTCACAGCCAGGAAACTCCCTGATCTTCTCTTAGTGGTGGTCCCAAGTACACAGATGGTTGCAGACCAAAAAAGAGTAAGCAGCTACAATCACAAAAATGGATGCAGTGTTGGCCTAATATAAGTTCCAGGATGCAACCTCCATCCACAATATATATTCACAGTATACATATACTTCAAGAAATAGTCTCTCCATCAAACAAAGAATCTTTGAAACAAAATTAATGCTTAGATTTCTATATTCTATGAAATAAAAATAAGGTTTAAGGCATTAATTCACAAATTTATCACTTTACCTACAGTAGCCAAAAGTGAAAGAAAGAAAGTGAAGTCACTCAGTCATGTCTGACTCTTTGCGACCCCGTGGACTGCAGCCCATCAGGCTCCTCTGTCCATGGGATTCTCCAGGCAAGAATACTGGAGTGGGTTGCCATGCCCTCCTCCAGGGGATCTTCCCCACCCAGGGATCAAACCTGGGTCTTCTGCATTGCAGGCAGATGCTTTATCCTCTGAGCCACCAGGGAAGCCAGGAAATGAGAAATATCTAAAGGTCACAGGATTAAAATCCATATTCTCTCCACAATCTCATCCCAGACAGCTGTTCCAACTATACTTCCCCTCAAGCCTGACCTGTTCTTCCTCTGGCCTCAAAGCAGCCCATTTATCATCTACAAGGAAGGTAGATTCCTGTTTACCATCTAGATTCCTTTGTTTTCCAAACACAGTTCCAGGTTTGCTACCTACAAAGTTTGCTCATGCTCTTTCCTCCACCTGAAATGCCTATCCCTCCTAATTACCATTTAAGGTCCATTTCTCCTCCTTTATCAAAAGCAATTATCTCTCTCCCCTCTAATTTTCAATGACATCCATTCTGAGCTTATCTTACACTGCTGCCCCATAATGTAACTATCTGTATATGTCGTCTTCCTTACTAGACTGAGGACATGATCAAACAAATAATTTCACTTTTAGATTTCTCAATAATCTCAACACAGTAGCTTGTTTATACTAGTAGACAACACGTAATTGCTAATGAGTATTAATTTCCATTAGACTAATAAAGTCTTGTTCGGGAGAAATTGACCTTTAAAAAGCTAAAGAAACTAATAATGTATCCTATGTAACAAATTGCTATCAATTGTTAAATCACATAAATCAAACATGCCCCCAAGAATCTTAGCAAACTTTTCCTATTCACACTGACTCTCATCAGATAATAAGATAGTTTGTGTTTAAGTTCATTCATAAAGTTGAAACAAAAAAACTTCTACCTGCAAACAAGCCCACAAAAGTCATTCAATCAGTGTACCTGGTTCTATTCATTCAGCGACCCAAACGACCACATATAACAACATTCAGTACTTCTGCAGTTCTCTAACACTGGCATGGAAAACTGTGAGAGCAGCTAACAGAAGGAAAGGGAGTCTAAAATGAAGATCTGGGCAGAAGAGACCAGTTTATCAAGGTTAACTCCTGTCCGTTTCAAGACACTTAAGGGCTCTCTCTCCAACCTCATCACCCCCCATTCTCATTAACAGTTTACCTTCCACTATATGACACTCACTACTCACAGTTTTCACCAAACACACCAAAACGCTCTTTCTTGCCTTTGTGTCACTGCATGTGCTAATCTATTTAGAAGGAATTTCTCTGTCCGTCTGGCAAATCTCTGTTCATCCTTAAAATATCTGTTACCTCCTCTACGAAGCTGTCACTAACTCCTTCAAAATTAATTACTCCATCCCATATTCTCATACTTTATGTAAATAATATTACGCATTTATCTCAATGTATTAGTTATTTGTTTACACATTTTCACCATTAGCTCTCATGTTCCTTTTAGGGTAATGACCAAGTGTCATTCATTTTTCCAATATTTCCTAGACTTCAATCACTTTTCTTTACCACTCCACCCACTTAATGCTTCTTTCTAACCAGGGTTTTTGCTGGCACTGTGCAACTCAACACAACTCAATCTCTGAACCTTCACCCCATAGTCTTGCTCACAGAACAAGCAAAAGATCATAATATAGTTTACTAGATAATTTTACTAAAATATATGAAATTAAAAAAAAAAATCTGCTCATATAATTCTTTTTCCATTCAAGGCCTTCTCCAAGAAACATAAAGTCAAACAAAATGCTCAGTTCTTGAGTCTGTGGGTACACAAATGAATTAAGATTTATCTTTCCAAAAAATTAATTTGGATTTCAACAAGTCAATCAAGGTCAACATCCAGTTCATTCATTATATAGCCTATTAAAGTTATATATTTCATTTCTAACTATCTTCCTTTGCACTTTACATGTTCTGCCAATGTCTTACAACAAGACACACAAGCAGGTAGCAAGGAAAGCATTTACAGCATTCTGCAGTCAAGTGAACTACTGCAGATAACACAGAGTCTAAAGTCAAAGGCTGCCAGGAATACACTCACAACAATCATACGTTAGCAAATAAAATTCATAATAGGGGGAAAAAAAAAGCATAAGAAACATTTGAAGTCAAATATATCAATATTAAATAGGTCCTGGAATAAATATTTTAAGTGTGTCAAACTACCCTAATTTTATATAATCTAACTCCGGAAGTCTACTTCTTAACATCCATAATTCCTCATGTTCTCAAACCATAAAGAATAAAAAGTAGCTTCATTATGAAAACAGAAAAAAGGTTAACCGAACAACTACTACTCATAGTGAAGACATTACCCCTACAACAATCTTTCTCTTCCTTCACAGAAAAAACCTAAAACATTGTTTGGTAACACATTAGCAATCCCCCAAGAAAATGTTATCCCTCCTTCATTCTTTAAGCATCTTTTCATTACAAACTTGCTATATGCTCTATTTAGCACAGTACAGAAGACATGCAATTATAAATTTATAATTATAGAAGCTATAGAGCGTTGCATCACATAAAAAGTGTCATTATGGGTAAGTGTAAGATATTATGGAATCATACACACCATTCTGTGTCAACAAAAGTAACTGCTTATTGATCCTCATCCAACTATGTGTTATCTCTTCACACATTTAAACTACCCTGAAAACGTTAAAAAAAAAAAAAAGTTTGTTGGATTAGAGTAAGTGCTCTACCCAATTAAAAATTTTTGACATTAATTTTCCACAGTCAATGAATTATACCAGTACTGGAGAATGCATTAAGGAAAATTTTTTGTCCCTCATTAGTCTCTACTTCTATGTCACACAGAAGAAGCAGAGTTGTACCCCATGTCAACCTCAAAAGAAGGGGAAAAACTCAAATATCCTCCATTTTCCTTACTATCACCTTGCCGCCACACACCATATATAAAAATTAACTCAAAACTGATCAAACCTAAAAGAGCTAAAAAACATAAAACTCTCAGGAGTAGTTAGGGCCTTAATCTGCATAACCTTGGACTAGTCAATGGTTTCTTAAGATGAAATAGCAAAAGCACAAATAACAGAAAATACAAAAAACTGAACTTCAAAATTAAAAAGGTTTGCACATCATTTATAAAAATATTATGAATCACTATACTGCATACCTGAAACTAATAAAATATTGTAAGTCAACTATACTTCAATTAATTTTTAAAAGGGCAGGGTGTAGAGGGATTACTATCAAAAAAGTAGAAAGGTAAAACGCAGGATGGGAAAAAACAGTCATAGAAGTCACATAAGGACCTACTCTCCAGAATACCAAAGAACTCTTCTGGGCTTCCAAAATAAATAAAGAGCCAAATTTCAAATGGGCAAAGGATCTGAATAGACATATTTTCAAAAATATACAAATGGACAGTAAGCTCAACATCATTAAAAAGATGTTTAACATCACTAGTCATTTGGAAAATGTTAAGCAAAATCATTACCAGCTTCCCTAATAGCTCAGTTGGTAAAGAATCCACCTTCCATGCAGGAGACCCAGGTTTGATTCCTGGGTCGGAAAGATCCACTGGAGAAGGGATAGGCTACCCACTCCAGTATTCTCGGGCTTCCCTTGTGGCTCAGCTGGTAAAGAATCTGCCGCCAATGCGGGAGACCTGGGTTCAATCCCTGGGTTGGGAAGATCCCCTGGAGAAGGGAAAGGCGACCCACTCCAGTATTCTGGCCTGGAGAATTCCAACGACTGTATAGTCCATGGGATCACAAAGAGTCAGACACGACTGAGCAACTTTCACTTCACTTCAAGCAAAATCATTATACACACATAAACACATGTATGTATGTATTTAACTAGGATGACTACAATGAAAAAAATTTAATTAAATTTTAAATACCCTGAAAATAATAAGTGTTAGAAAGTATACAGAGAAACTGAAACCTTTATACATTGCTCTTGGGAATATAAAATGGTACAGCTGCTGTGGAAAACAACCTGGTAAACCCTCAAAAAGTTAAACATTTAACTATCAGAAATTCTTCTCTTTGGTACATACCCAAGAGAACTGAAAACACGTGTTAACACAAACATTTTTATACAGATGTTCATAGCAATACTATCCTTGGTGGATTTAAAGGGGTAAACAGCCCAAATGTCCATCAATGGACGAAAGAACAAAATGTGGTCTATCCATAAAGGGAGTATTATTAGGGGTTCTAGAAAAAATGAAGTATTGTTACATGCTACAACATCCACAAACCTGGAAAGTTTTATGCTAAGTGAAAGAAACCAGACATGAAAGGCCAAGAATTGTATGATTCTGTTTATACGAAATGTCCAGATAAGGAAAATCCATAGATAGAAAGCAGATTACTGGTTGCCAGTGAAAGAGGGTGGTGAGATTGGGGAGCTGACTGCGAACAGATAGCTATTTTCTTTTTGAGGTGGTAGAAAATATTCTGGAATTAGATAGTGGTAAAGGTTACACACAACATTGTGAATATTGGATGTTATGTGAACTACATCTCAATTTAAAACTTGCATACAAGAGACGTCCCTGGCAGTCTAGTGGTTAAGACTCCCAACTTCCACTGCAGGGGGAGCAGGTTTGACCGCTGGTTGGAAAACTAAAATACCACATGCCATGAGGTGCAGCACTTCCCAAAAATTTTGCATAAAAGAATCCCTTTACCTCACAATCCCCCTTTTCACAATAGCTCTGTATGACTTAAATGTCAAAATCTCAAATTGTTCAATACCGTGCATGAAATCAAATTTCTGTAAAGAATTGTTTCAAATACAACAAAAAGGTCTGCAAACCCTTTCCAGAGTGAATATCACTGTAATTACTTTTGATATATGCATGAACTAAAGTAATATTTCTGCACAGGAGATGTATTTAAAATGTTACTTCTGTATTTCTCAAGCTTTCACAAGATAACGAACTCTATTCAGTTCAGTTCAGTCGCTCAGTTGTGTCCGACTCTTCGAGACCCCATGAATCGCAGCACGCCAGGCCTGTCCATCACCAACTCCCGGAGTTCACCCGAACTCATGTCCATCGAGTCAGCGATGTGCTATCCAGCCATCTCATTCTCTGTCGTTCCCTTCTTCTCCTGCCCCCAATCCCTCCCAGCATCAGTCTTTTCCAATGAGTCAACTCTTCGCATGAGATGGCCAAAGTATTGGAGTTTCAGCTTCAGCATCAGTCCTTCCAATGAACACCCAGGACTGATCTCCTTCAGAATGGACTGGTTGGATCTCCTTGCAGTCCAAGGGACTCTCAAGAGTCTTCTCCAACACCACAGTTCAAAAGCATCAATTCTTCGGCGCTCAGCTTTCCTCACAGTCCAACTCTATTACCAGCACATAAAAATCTTAATACACACACACACATCATGACGCTTTTTCTTAGAGCTTATAAATCACATGAGGAGACCTATAAAGACCTATAATTAGCAGAAAAATGTATTGGGTAGGCTGAACTTGTTGGATGAACCAAGACATTAAAATGGGGCTTCCCTGGTGGCTCAGTAGTAAAGAATCCTCCTACCAATGCAGGAGATTCAGGTTCAATCCCTGGGTTGGGAAGTTGCTATGGAGAAGGGAATGGCAGCCCACACTAATATTCTTGCCTGGAAAATCCCACGGACAGAGGAGCCTGGCGGGCTACAGTCCATGGGGTTACGAAAGAGTCGGATAGGACTGAGCAACTAAACCACCACCATACGTTAAAATACAGCAACTAAGTAGACCCTATGAAGTCACTTGTAAAGTACACCTGCTCTCTTTAAGTGAGGATAGAAGTTTGGAAAGCACTTCAATCACTACCTGGAAAAAATTTCCCTTGAGTAAATCAGGGCCCCTAGCAAGCTTTCAAGTACCAAGTTTATGACTATAAATACCAGCACCATTTCAGAAATCACTCCTGGAATTCCAAGCATTCAGAGAAGACTTTCAGCAATTCGTACCAGCCCCTGGAATCAACTGATTGATGATCTAGATTTAGTGGTCTTACTATCACAGCCATCACTATTATCACTCCAACCTCCATTCTAAAACAGTCATCTCTTTTGCATTCTGACATTATCTACTTAATGTGTACTGCAACCTTTCCTATATCTAAAGTGAAGTTGCGATACAGTTATATACAGGAAGCAGCCTCCACATAGATTATAATGTGATCAGCACCTCCTGGAGCTGTACAAGGAAGCAACTCTGATACATATTTCAAATATAATTCTTAAAATTAATTTCTTCTTTTAAGACCACATCCTCAAAGTCATGCATTTTAAAAGAGCTTTCAAACTGAGTAGCTGTAACCATGAAATTTTTTTCTTTACTATACCACCACTTTGGGAAAATCACAAAATATTGAAACAAAACTAAACCTCAATTCCTCATGGGTCCCATGAAATACAGCAATTTGATATGTTTTTTATCAATGCTACTGAACGACTTTATATATAATTTTGTAACCAAGTGATTATCATTCACTGGAACTAAGATAATGCCCATAAAAACAGTTAAAATATCTACTGGAATAGATCTCGATGCTACTATGTCCATAAGTGGTTCATTCAATAGCCTGAGCTGTGACAGGAGATAGCGTGCATTCAGTATTTAATGAGTACCCAAAGCACCACTGATTAGGTACTGTGAGAAGAGATATACAACAGTACAAAAAAGAACAGTTTCTATTCACAATTAAAATACGCATGAACCCAAAATATACAGAGAATCAGAATAACCAGGGGGAGTTGTTCAGTAGTGTCCTTATGAAAGAGGTGATTTAAAACATGAACTTTAACAAAAGCAAGTTAGTTTAAAGAAGGTTAAAGAGGAAGGATGGATCTGTTTTGACACAGCGCAAAGATATTTTGTGTCCTAGGAATGGTATCTGCAAAGGATGGCTAACAGTTTTGGAGTCAAGAACTTACTTTGGCACAACTGGTACCCAACCTGCTTAGCTGAAAAATAAACAGCTCAGCTATATTTAAAACAAAATACAACAAAACCAAAAAGTGAGGAAAAAGAGGATCGAGAATGTCAACTAAAGACGGACTTTATCAAGGTCTTTTAGGAAAAATTACATTATTACTGTTAGAACTCTTTGCCCCAGTGCAGTCTCCTTTGAAAGTCACACATCACATTCTTTCCACTCTACTCAACAGTATGGCATAATCAAAGGATTATGTCACATCTCTTGCTCAGTCTTAACAATGACTGGGTCACTGTTACCCATCAAATCAAATGCAAAATTACTCTGAGAATTGCAAGGACCACTTAAATCTAGTTACTCAGTTTCTTTTCCTCCCATCTTAACATACACTCTTCCTTCAAGTTGCATTTTTTTTTCAGTCTCAGAACATTTACAATCTTAAAAATTAAGGACTCCAAAGAGCTTTTATGTGGTTTTTCTCTGATATTTACTGTGAGGGTTAGAAATTAAAACTCAGAAATTTTTAAAGATTAATTCATTTTAAAATAATAAAACTCATCATGTTAACATTTTTCATAAAAAATAACTATTTTCCAAAACCAAAATTTAGAACAGTAGCACTGTTTCCTAATTTTTCCAAAACTCTTTACTATCTGGCTTAATAAAAAACAGATTCTTCTATCTGCTACTACATTCACCTTGTTGCAATATCACATAGCCTCCAGGAAACTCCACTGTGCAATAGTGGAAGAATGAAAATGGGAAAGCTAAACAACGTCTCAGCATATGTATACAGTTTTGACCTCACAAATATGCTGAAAAGGTCTTGGGGACTCCCAGGAGGCAGGGGACCACACTGCAAAAAACACTGCAAGGGACTTCCCTGGCAGTCCAGTGGTTAAGACTCTGTGATTCCACATTAGGGGACATGGGTTTGATCCCTGGTTGGGAAACTTAAGATCCCACATGCATGGCCAGGAAAAAGAAAAACACTGCCTTGAGTAAATAAATATGGCTTATCCATTTCCTGGAATAGAAAAGCATTACATAAAAAGTCACATTAAGATGAAACCCAGACCTGATGCCAGACCACTTGGGTTCAAATCCCAGTTCTATGCAACCTTGGGCAAATTACTAAACTCAATGCCTTAGTTCCCTCTTCAGCAAAATGGTAATAATAATACAAATCTCTCTCACAAAGTTGTTGAAAGGAATAAACAAGTTAATAAATACAAAGTGTTCAGTAATGTGCGTGCCCAGCACAAAGTACGCACAAATAAACAATTGTTAAATAAATATAAACACAATCCAGGCATAAGCACAAAGCACATGCCTAGCTATGAGTACTGCTACTATATTCTAACGTAACTTCAAAAATCCTTGGTATTCTTATAATCTGGCAAACTACCATCCTGAAAGTAATTTTTAACACAAAGGTTTAGGGTCATCAAAATACCCTTTTCGAGGAATATCATTAGTAAATTCTAACTGCCCACAAACAATTCTCCATGAAAAGTACTATATATATATACACACACACAATGAATATACAAAATTCTAAAAGGTTAAATCCAAAACTTCAATTCTCTAGAGAAATATATAAAGCCATTTAACAGGGAACATACTGAGACAGAACACAAAGTAACGGAAATGCCACTTCAGCCACCAAAAGAACAGGAAGAGCAAATAGTAAGCCTTTACTTTGAAAATCTAACCCTACTTCTCCTTGGTAGGGCTGTAACCTCTGGCCAAGAAATCTTTATTTTTCTTACTTCTTTGATTTTAAGGGTGAAATCATGGAACTAGGCACTTTGAAACTGAAAAAAAAAAAAAACACAGAACAAAAGAGATTTCCATGTATTACAAAGGTGAACTTTCACATTACATATTCTAAGTGATAATCAGAATCAAAATAAACTATTTTATTTAAATTAAAACAATTCTGACTATTTCAAATAAATTGTATTAATGTATTTTTAAAACATCTAGGGAATTCTCTAGCTATCCAGTGGTAAGGACTCCACGCGTCCACTGTAGGAGGTACAGGTTCAATCCCTGGTTGAGAAACTAAGATCTCACAAGCCTTCAGCACAGCCAAAAAACTAAAGGATTAAGTAGAAGAGCTTTCAAAAGCTAAAAAAATAAAACATATAATTAAATACAAGTACTCTACAAATCAAAGGAGAGATAATCAAATGAGTCAAAATTAAATTCAAAGACATCTTAAAAATGATTCAGATACACAGAATATACAAACATAAAAAGCACTGGTACACGAATAAAAAATAGATGAATAAAATCTAAACATTATTTCTTAAAATAACAAGTCCACCAGTGATGCCTAATTATTTTACAAAGATATTTTATAATTAATTTGCTAATTACAAATAAGGCAGGTACTGAAATGGCTAGAGATCAGATTCTTTTCTGGGTTTCTCTTTTAGAATACATACTATCCAGAAATAGAACTAAATATATCAAGGAGGAAAAAACTTATATTTGTAGAGTTCTACTGTACACCTCCTGCATTGACAGAAGTAGTCAAATCTTACTATTACCACTTTGATGACTCAATCACCATTTTTTGTATTTCAGAACTATTAAAGGAATAAGGGACAGAATAAGTCATATAATGAAAATGAAAATATAAACCACAATTCTTATGGTGATTCTTTATGAGAAAGAACAGTAAGCCCAAACATAAATACAAAATAACTGTCCATTTGGAAAGCCTCAGCTTCCTAATTTCTAAACAAGAGCCATCAAAGGCAGATCTTCCACTTACTACCTTCTTCACATGTATTTTCTTGCAGATTAGATTTCAGTTACCAGACATCTTCTTGATAATACAAAAACTAAGTACCCACTGAATATCATTAAGACATTAAAAATCAACCAATAATTTGCTTTAAAAGACCATTATTCAGCTGCATGTCAATATTTTATATGTATTTTCAATGTTATAAAAACCACTAACCCAAATACAAATTACACCTTCTATAAATTCAAAGCATTCACAAATTCTTACTTTAAAAGCATGCACAAATTTCACAATTAAAATTAGGCTGAGTCTAAATCCAGTACACAACACACAAATACCCACACTGTATCTACCTTAGAGATATGCTTACAATGAATACTTAGTAAGAATGTGATTTTGATTTTGTTGTGCAAAATGGAAGGCAGATGGTGGCTAGGATGAAATGCCTCTTGAAATTAACCGCGAAAAACATGGATATAAAAGTGTAGACATTAGATCTGTTAACATAGTATTTCATTTCAGTGAAACATGTCACAACATAAATGCCCAAGGAAAGAAAACTAGTATAGAAAAAAGAAAAGTGTTCTTGTCAAAAGCAGAGTGAAGGCTGTGAAATCTGCTAAGAATGTTTTTAAGAAATTATAAATTATAAAATTGTTCTGTGTACTTCAACCAATGTGTTCAGCATTCTACATCCATCTCTTTAAATGGAGTAAGAGACAACCTTCTATGCCTATGACTTGCCTATCCCATAGCTATGAGCGAGGATTAAATTAGATAATGGTTAATAAGTGCCTGGCAAACAGAAGTCCTTCAGGTACAAGGGCTGCTATTCTCCTACCTTGATTATGGACATTAGAGGCCTGGAATTAAATGCAAATCATGTTTATTTTTAAAAATGTGTTTCAGAGGTTTGACAACTCTTTTCCCACTGTGGACACTAGTTAACATTATTATCTATTGACCTCTATAAGCAAAGCAAAAGCTCTTTCTTAAACATATATACAATGCAGTATGCATTAGGCCATAATTCATGGATTACAATAATCATTTCCTAATATGGACAGACCTTGGCAAGGTGCACAGAAACCACCTCCACACTCTAAAGGCTTAGAGGAAAAAAAAAACCAGTCCTAAGCATATTTTTATTAACTACTAACATTTAAAAAATGAAACCATTTTCATTAGGCTCAACTAATTAGGCAACAGTTTCTCAGGATATTAAAAGGTGCAACAACAGAACTAAGCCTTCACTAGAAAAATTCCTAAAAGAAGAAAAATTATATCTGCATTAAAGCCCTAAAGGTCCATGGTGTCATATGGCTGAGTCCCTTCACTATTCACCTGAAACTACCATAATTTTTAATTACATATGTTAATCGGTTATACTCCAATACGAAATAAAAAGTTTAAAGTTTGGGGGGAAAAAAAGTCCATGATGTCAAAACCCAAAAGTGTTTGTGAAAGCCTTTTGAATTTCCTCAAACTATGTTAAAGTGTGTAAGGCAAGAGGGTGTTTAGAAAAGCCACTCATTGGTCAAACTTTAGTTAAGTGTACTTTATTAATGGAACTGGTTATATAAGTGTTTTAAACAATATAGGGAAGACAGTATTAGTGTATTTTTAAAACTTCACTTGAAAGAAATAAGAGTAGTGGCACCTTATCTACACAGATTAAAAAAAAATCAAACATTATCAGCAATATTCAAGTTTTAAACAAGTAGGAATGTATAAACACAGCGGTGGTGGAGAAAAAGAACTACAAATGTGCCATTACCCATATCAAATGTAATCCCAGTTCGATTCTGCAGTAGCTTCCATTATAAGAGAAAAGGCCAACATTTCGCATTCATAAAACCACAAGCAAGTCTCACTCTCCTAAACTTACCTAGCCTATTTTCTGACCTTTTCCACAATGTGTTAGAACTGCAACATTTGAAATAAGACAAAAATCTTTAAAAGGACTTTTAAAACCGGTATCTATTCTTGTTATAATTTATCATTTTGAAATGAGAGACGAGGGTAACAGTTCACAAAGTCACAAGTAGTTTCTTTAACACTGAAAAGCAACAGAAACCAACCTCACAAAAGAATTGTTAGGGCAACCATAGATTGAATAGAGAAATCCAAGTAGTTATTTGAAGAGAAGTGAACAGTAAAAATGTCTATTCCAAATATCAGATAATCAAAAAAGCACTTACGGCTTCATAATGCATTTTAAACAATTTTCCGTTTACGAAAGTGTCACCAAATAACATTCTGAATTCCTTAAAACAGTCTAGGATTGATGGTTTAACAAGCAACCTGCAAGAACCGCACATCAGAAAGAACCACCGAGCAGTAATAATGTTTTTTTAAACTTTTCCACAAGGAAGGAACAAGTCACAATGAATAATGGGTTTGTCTGTAGCAATAACTTGTTCTAACAGTACTTCACGAGCAAAGCGTCTTGGAAGAATTCACATTTTGTGCATTTTTTTTTTAATAAAAGCGCAAACCTTAGGGCCAAAGTCCAAGCGAGAAATCAAAACAGGACTCCCGTCAGTGAATTCTCTCTCAGGACATGCTCACTCTTGCTTCAAACAGTAAAGCAAAGTAACTTTCATCGAGGATAAAAGTCAGTCAGGCTTCTGTGTCCAAGAGCCATTAAAAAAAAAAGGAACTTATTTCTTAACTATGCCTTTTCGCCCATGTTTCCCTTAAAGTTTCAGGTCAAAGCTCCACCGTGTCAAAGATTGAGTAATCCACTGATCTTTGTACCTTGAGGTAAAGGAGTGGAATAAAAAAGGATATTACAGGTGGCTTCCAGGTTTGGAAAAAGTTGGGAGGAGTTTTCTGGAGTAACTGTATTTGTCAGTGAACGGTGTAATGTTATGCCGTGTAAGAAAAGCTAGTGTCCCAAAAGACAACCAGCATAAAATAGAGCGGAGTCCAAACTCAAGCATCACCAAATACTTTTCACCAGTTTTTTAAAAGACGTATGTTATTTGTGGGTTTGATTACTAATCCACTTTGAATTCCAATAGTCTACGCTTCACTAAAGCGTTTAAACTGAAACCGCCAGGTGTAACAGCTCTACTAGAACTGACACCAAAATCAGCAAACATTTTTCTGTATCCCCATCAGACAAAAAAAAAAAAAAAAGGGACGGGGGGTGCGCCTGACATTCACAACTTATTCCAGTCCGAAGCAAGAAAACACAATGGCTAAATTCCACCAGGGGTGATTAAAAATCCCGAATTTCCCACAATGCTGTCCCCACACCAACGGAATCCCTTTACTTTCACGATTCTAAAAAGAAAAATAGTCCAGGGGAAGGTGGGGGGGGGGGGGGGAGTCGGGGACTGAGTTATAATATTTACAATGAGACGAGGGGAACTTAAGCTACAGAGGCGAAGAAAGGTAACCCGAGAGGAGGAGGAAAGGTGGATGAGAAAGCGGGGGGGAGGGAAGGGACGGGAGAGGCTGGCGGAGCAGAGAGTGGGGACTGTCCCTTCGGGGGGAAGGTAGCCCTCGGGGGCTGCGGAGAAACGGGGGGGTCCGGGCGCTCACGGAAACCCCGAGGAGGCTGCTGCGGGAACAATGGGGCGCTGAGGCCGGGAGCCGGCGGCGGGGAGACGCCGGGGAGCGGGCGGCTGGGTGCGGAGAGAGGACAGAGGACAGAGGGCTGCGCCAGGACCGGAGGCGGCCGGGGGGCGAGGGGCGAGGTGGGGGGCGGGCGGGCGGCCGGCTGCGGCGGGGCCCCGGGGACCCGGGGGGCGACGGGCTAGTCAGGGACGGTCCAGACCGGGAACGGAAGCCGTGAGGGCAGGTGTGATGGAGGCGAGAAAGAGAGAGAGAACACGGCTCCGGGAGGGGAACCCAGGACCCGCCGGGCCCCGAGGAGACCGCAGCTGAGGGAAGAGGCAGCGTGAGACGCGCGGGGGCCGTCACTCACAGTCCAGGTGCTTCTTCTTGGGCCCCATGATCTCGTGGGTCGTGGCCTTGCATACTGTCTTGGACACGGCGGAGCCGGTGACACTGTGCTGGGCGGCGGTGATCCGGTCCGTCAGGCTCTGGCCGGACATCTCTGCGGCTCCTCCGCCAGCCCTCCCGCTCGGCAGCCGGCGGGGAACTGGCACCCCCAAGCGCCGGAGGGCCCCCCACCGCCCCCCGCCCCCACCGCACCCCCTTAACCCCGCACCGGCCCCCCTCCTCCTCCGCCTGCCGGCCCGGGGCGGGGCTCAGGGCCGCGCGCCGCCACCCGGACCGGAAAGAGCCGGCTCCGGTCCGCCACGGGGTCAGACGCGGCGTCGTCTACTCCGCCGGCCCCCGCCTCAGTTTCAGCCCAGCCCTCCCCTGGTCAGCTGGAGCCCGGCAGGGCGAGAGGCACAGACGGCTGCAGGAAAATGGCGGCGCCAGGCTCCTCCTCGGAGCTTTCCGGGCTGCCCCGGGTCACGTGACGCGGGCGCCGCCCCTCCTCCTCCTCCTCGTCCTCCTCCTCCTCCTCCCGCCCCCTTTCTCCCTTCTCCGTCCTCTTCGGCACCCGCCCTCCCTCGCTCGGCGAGGGCAGAGCGGGGCGGCGCCCGCGCGTTACGTGGTGGAACCCGCCCGGCGGGCGCAACAGGAGGCCCGCCCGCGGGGGAGGGGGGAAGGGGAGTGCGCGGCCCGCCGCGTCACGTGACGCTCCCTGCCAACAGGTCGCCCGAGGCCGGGCTCGCGGTGGGTCACAGGGAGGGGGCGGGGTCACTGTGAGGGGGCGGGGTCACAAAGAGGGGCGGGCTCACGGAGAGGAGGCGGGGCGTGCGGCTGCGCCCCTCGCCCGCCTCCCGGGTGTCCCAGCGTTGGGTCGGAAGCGACGGTGTGACAAAGAGGAGGTGCGGCCGCCTCCTCAGCCCCTCCCTGAGGAAGCGGGTGTCGGAGCTCCCGGGGCTTTTTTTCGTTGTAGAATCAGAACGGGGTGTTCAGTGATGCCCCCCGCCGCCCCTCCGAAGCCATTCTCCTGACTAAGGGCAAGGCTTCCGTCGACCCATTCTCAGGTCTCTCCCTTCAGTGGGCACTGAAGCTCTCCCTGCTTCCTGACCCAGGAAGGTTGGGTTTTGTGTTTTGTTTCTTTTTTTTCTTTCCCCACCCTTTTTCTTGAGACGCTTGGAAATACCACCTGTTTTTGTTTATCGCTTCTCTGAAGACGCGACGCGTTGATGCCAGTCTATATTTGAATACTAATGGACCAGGGTTCTCTTGGGGCGTCAAATACGACAGGAAACACATAGCTTCACTGGAATTTCAAAAGGGAAGTAGTAGGATGATGTCACCAGAGATTAGCTTGACCCTACAAGGGCTGACTGCTGTGGTGATTAAAGGTCCAGACCATAGAAGGAAGTGAGAGGTGGTAAATGGAGACGTCCCATTCAGAGAACCCAGACATCATCACCTGGCATCTGCCCCTGGTTAGTCTTTGTTCTCTTTGGCCTCTTTTCTCTTGCATAAACCAGATTTTTAGGGAAAGAAGACACTGAAACCGTCCTGTGGGCATTTAGAAGAGTTACTATATCCTGTGAATCTGTTACATGAGATCCAGACCTCTTAAAGTCTTAAAATGTTATTAGGGCCCCACTTGCAACACTAAGGATAAATTTTTAAACCTCTGTGAACGTTAATGCACCATGTAGTCCTTTGTAGTCTTGCTAGTTTCATGTGAAATGCTAACATACTCGAGAGTCTGTGTACACCATCTGCCAGCCAAGTCCGGAATACTGTGCTTCAGTCTGGTGACTCTCAGAAGATGCAAAGCTAATAGATAGTTAACATTTTGTGTGTCATCATGAATTTTGTGGTCTCTTCTCATTCCCTTTCCCCTCTTTTATTTCATGATGGCTGGTGAAATTCTGCAGCACTGTGCTTTTGTCAAGAACATAAAGTACTTAAACCAGCAGGCTTCATCTTTGTCGAGCCAACCCAAATTTCTCAAAACTGTAATGACTTCCTTCACTGCATCTGCAATCCGCCTGTGCTTTGGTGCCCAGTTTGCTGCCCTGTGTCCATTGGGCCATGGAGTTACCCAATTTTCAAGACATCCTTGCTATTCTTCTCCGGGTTCTATTTAATAAGTTACTGGATGGCCTCTGTGCTGGTACACCAACAGTGAGGTCTGCTGCTAAGTCGCTTCAGTCGTGTCCGACTCTGTGCGACCCCACAGACGGCAGCCCACCAGGCTCCCCCATCTCTGGGATTCTCCAGGCAGGAACACTGGAGTGGGTTGCCGTTTCCTTCTCCAACGCATGAAAGTGAAAAGTGAAAGGGAAGTCCGTCAGTCCTGTCCGACTCTTAGCGACCCCATGGACTGCAGCCTACGAAGCTCCTCCCATGGGATTTTCAAGTCAAGAGTACTGGAGTGAGTTGCCATTGCCTTCTCCCACAGTGAGGTCAACAGGAGCTAAATCAGTAGATAAATATTTCATCTTTAGGGAAAATCTAGAAGTTATTCCTAAACACACAGAAGGCAACACTTATGTTTTGCACGCTATGAGTGACATCCTAGCAAAGTATTTCACCATTACTTCTACCAAAGAGATTCGTACAAAGCGCCTTTATTCAAATAACTGTGGACATATTCCCTTTACTAATAAACTAGCTTCTATTAGAAATATCACCATACTCTTTTTCAAGGATATATTTAAGAAATTTCCAAATATGTAAATAATTAGTGATCATTGGAGAGATGTATAATTGTGGACTATATGAAGCAATATAGATGGTGGAGAAGTGCTGTAAGAATAGGAATTATTGACCTACTCTTTCTTATATGCTTTTCTGTATGTTCCACTTTCCTTGTTCTAGTCAAGAAATAGCTCTCCCTGAAGTCCCACGGGTGCCTCAAACCCACTATGGCCAGAGCTGAATTTCTCTTGCCCTTGCCCATTTTACATCCTGAATCCATAGTGATCTCCTGTATTCCTTGTTTCTGTTAATGGCCTCACCACCTGGCCTGAAGACCAAGCCAGAAAACTGTGATTCGTTCTCAGCTCTCTCCTCTCTTATTTCTCATCTAGCTACTTCCGTTCCCTCTAACTCATCTTCTGTCTCCTACACCACTTCTGTCGCCTTAGTTCCAACCTATGATCTCTTTCCCATGTAGACCATTCTAGCTGATTTATCTCTCTCATACCTCAACTCTCCAATCCAGATCATTCTGAACCTAAAATCTGATTATCTTTTCTTTTCATGAAAACCCTTCTATATAATCCTTGTCGCTACTCTACAGGATAAAAATTCAGGGCTCTCAGCCTGGCATACAGGCCCTTCATGATCAGTAGCCCCTGCCTAACTGCTGCTCATTGAGCGTCATGTCTTTCCAGGCCTCCACATGCACTCCAGCCAGTATCACACTACTGGTCATACTTGGATATGCCATGCACTCAGCAGTTTCCTTTTGTTGCTCATGTAGTATTCTGTACATCCTTCTGCTATCGAATTTTAATTTTTATTGCACTAGCCACTGAGTAACTGAGCACTGATTATACTAGCAGGGGTGCTGGCAGAGATACCTTCTTGGTAGCATTGTGGCTGATGCATAGTAGGTTTTTAGGTTTGTTTTAGTCACTCAGTCATGTCTGACTCTTGTTGCAATGCCATGAACTGTATGTAGCTCACCTGGCTCCTCTGTCCACGGGATTTTCTAGGCAAGAATACTAGAGTGAATTGCCATTTCCTCCTCCAGGGTATCTTCCTGACCCAGGGGGATCGAACCCACATTTCTTGCGCCTCCTGCATTGGCAGCCCAATTCTTTACCACTGAGCCAACTGGGAAGCCCGACACATAGTAGACATAGTCAAATGCTGGTTGAATGAATGAATGAAAACATTCTGAAGTCGCCCATTGGGAAACACCACTCCAAACCTCTCACTTAATAAAACCTGCCCATTTTTTCACACTTAGAGCATAATTGTCAGGTTATGAACAATAATTATGTATTATGGGCAGCAGGGAAACGTAGTTATGTCCATCCTATCATTATCCATATGGAGCATCATCCATATTTCAGCACTGTATTAATTCATTCACTCTTTCAAAAAATATGTATTGAACAGCTGTTGTGTGTAAGGCACTGTTCTGGGTGCTGAGCACTGTTCTAACAGAGAACCCATTAATTCTTTGGGAACTAATAACTCAACTTTGATCATCAACTTGAAAGTCTTTGTGCTTTCATTATAAATGAACAGAACCAAAAACAGAAGAAAGGAAGAATTTGAATAGAACATGATATTTCCTAAGGTTCCCTAAATTATAAAGTATATTGTAGAGAGGTATGAGGGACAGAGGAGGGAGAAACAGTTTTTTGAATGCTTTTTGTGTGCTAGGAACACTACATGAATTTTTTCATTTAACTCTCATTACTATAACTCTGGGTTTCCTGGTGACTCAGTGGTAAAGAATCTGCCTGCCAATTCAGGATACTCAAGTTCAATCCCTGGTCCAGGAAGATCCCCAAAGGAAGGAAATGGCTCCCCACTCCACTATTCTTGCTTGGAAAACCCAAAGGACAGAGGAGCCTGGCAGGCTACCCAGTCCATGGGGTCGCAAAGAGTTGGACACAACTGAGCAAATAAACAACAACAACAACTATAACTCTAAAAAGTTTTGTGCCACTTAATACAAGGAGAGAAAAAGTCTTAGAGTTTAAATGTTTATGCAATTTTACTCTATTGCTTAAAAAGAATCTTAAAAGTCTCAGAATTCCACAAATACTCAAGTGAAGCAAGATTTAAGATAGAAGCAAGATTTAAAAACTCATTGTCTTATATACGCATTACTGTGTATAAAATAGAATACTAATGAGAGCCTAATGTATAGCACAGGGAATTCTGCTCAGCGCTCTGTGATGACCTAAATGGGAAGGAAATCTAAAAAAGATTGGATATATGTATCCATATAGTTGATTCACTTTTCTGTATAGTAGAAACTCACCCTACTCCAGTACTTTTGCCTAGAAAATCCCATGGACAGAGGAGCCTGGTAGGCTGCAGTCCATGGGGTCGCTAGAGTCAGGCATGACTGAACGACTTCACTTTCACTTTTCACTTTCATGCATTGGAGAAAGAAACGGCAACCCACTCCAGTGGTCTTGCCTGGAGAATCCCAGGGTCAGGGGAGCCTGGTGGGCTGCCAGCTATGGGGTCACACAGAGTCAGACACAACTGAAGTGACTTAACAATAGCAGAAACTCACACAACATTGTAAAGCAACTATATTCCAACAACAACAAACCTCATTGTCTTTCCCTTTACTTTATCTAGATCCTTTCACTGAGACTGAAGTTACTACCATATAGATTAAGTTCATTCAACAAATACTTGCTGGCCTATCTGTGCTAGGCATTGCTAGATGCTAAGATATAATAATGTGTGAGGCAAACATGGTCTCCGTTCTCAGGATTCTTACACTATTTTAGATAACAACAGAGGAGAAAAATAAGTGGGGAGAAGAAAATACGCTGTACCTAAAGAATCTTTATGAGGTCTATAACTTTTAAAGTAAGAAAGTGAAGGAGAAAAAGAATATGGAAGAGAAGATTAACCAGAATTTTTACCCTTCATTATTTCAGTTAAGCCTGTGCCCAAATCCAAAGAATCTACCAGTTCCCTGTTCCCACTCTTCTTAGACATTAACAGTAAACTAAATTATAATCTTTTGACATTCTGTTAGCTAAGCTGACATGAACACCTTGGCAACCTCTTCACCCCTTGCCTTTTTATGTTTATGCTTCCTGATGCTGCTGAATCAGTTAAAGATTATAATCTTATATAACCTTACACAAAAGTAAGTACTTTTCTTTGAATGTGACTGAGTTCTCTGGCTAGAACCTCCAAGCAAGGACTTCACTTCCAACCTGACTTCCTTATTCAGGCTCTCAGCCTACATCCTTGTGATATTAATAATTACATGCTACTGTGTTGATTCCTTAGCCTGTGCTAAGCACATTACATTTTTTTTTCTCAGTGAAACCCTGAAACAACCTCATGATGGAAAGTAGCAGAGACACCTTTGAATTCCCCCAAAGTCTGTTTCCTTTTCTGCTGAGCACACATAATATGATTCCCAATCTCCTTTGTAATTAGCTGGGGTCATGTGACTGCCCTGATACACAGTGGAGTGTGGACAGAAACAACGAAAGCCGTTTATGGTTCAACCCACAAAACCTCTAAAACTTCCTGCAAGTGCATCATATTCTCTTTATTTACCTACCAGCGGAATGAAGATTTCAAAGAATCTAGAGGAAGTCAAAATGGAAAAATAGAAGCCTGGGGCCCCAAGTTAATCTTTAGAGGAATCCTGCCCCACAGAACTGCATGAGCAGGAACACCTGTGTTGGATTTTACTTACTTTATTAAATTACGCCTCTAAAATTTTGATGCTGTGTTTTATAGTAGTCCCTTAGATAGCAAGGAGATCAAACCAGTCAGTCTTAAGGGAGATCATCCCTGAATATTCACTGGACGGACTGATGCTGAAGCTGAAGCTCCAGTGTTCTGGTCATCTGATGTGAACAGACGACTCATTGGAAAAGTCCCTGATGCTGGGAAAGATTGAGGGCAGAAGGAGAAAGGAGGATGAGATGGTTGGATGGCATCACTGATGCAGTGTGAACATGAACTTGGGCAAAATCCGGGAGAGGTGAGGGAAGCCTGGCGTGCTGCAGTCCATGAGGTCGCAAAGAGTCGGACACAACTGAACAACAACAAAATCACAGTAGTAATTAACTACCCTACCAAATACTCTTCTCTCCATTTTACTGATAAAGAGATTGATGCTTAGGAAAAGTTAAGCACCCTTGTGGTTCAGCTGGTGAAGAATCTGCCTGCAATGTGGGAGACCTGGGTTCAATCGCTGAATTGGGAAGATCCCCTGGAGAAGAGAAAGACTACCCACTCCAGTATTCTGGTCTGGAGAATTCCATGGACTGTATAGTCCAGGAGGTTGCTAAGAGTCGGACAGGACTGAGCACCTTTCACTTTCTCACTTTTATTAGGTGGGAAAGCAAGGGTTAAATATCAGGTCTGTCTTACTTTAGAGGCTGGCGTCTCACTGCTTGAGCTTCTCATGATACTATTTTATGTACTTCTAAAGTTTTATTAAAATTTTAGTACACACTGCTTCACGTAGCATGCAGAAAAGACAGTAATAAGGGTGACCACCAGGTTCCTCTACGTATCTGAGGGTCTTTTACTATATCTTTAACCCACTCCTGCCACATTCTCCTTTCTTCCAGGTATGTTAATTATATAATCTCAATATGAACTACAGTGTATTGGGACCTTTTATACCTCTTGAAAATGACATGTGGACTAGCTATTAAATATAATCCTTCTGTTAAAAGGGAAGACTAACCAAACCTTTACCCTGAATCATCATCAAAAACTCTAATCGTGAAGCAGAATGAAAATAGGATACTTGAGCTGTTAAGGTACCTGGGGTCCATTCTTCTCTGTAATCTAAAGAGGCTGAATAAAGTAAAACTGTATTATAGCATGCAACACTGATCATGTTGCATGCTGTAGATGCAAAAATAGATCAGAGTTTCAATGTTAATAATAAAATTAGTATATTAAAATTTTGACCAGTAAGTATCAATAAAATTAAGGAGATTTATTCATTCATTTGAGGCAATGGTATAAATATCAGATTTGGAGTCAGACACACTTAAGTTCAAAACTTGGGCAAGTTACTCAGCTTCCTCATATATAAAACAGGAATCATAGCAGATATCTTACAGATTTCTTGTCAGGATTAAAATAATGTACATATGTAGCCTTTTTTAGATTCCACGTATAAGCGATATATTTGTCTCTCTCTGTTTGACTTACTTCACTCAGTATGACAATCTCTAGGTCCATCCATGTTTCCATAAATGGCATTATTTCATCCTTTTTCATGGCAGAGTAATATTCCATTGCATGTACGCACAAATGAACTTATCTACAAAACAGAAATAGAGTTATACATGTAGAAAATAAATTTGTGGTTACCAGTGGGTAAGGGATAGGGAGGGATGAATTGGAAGATTGGAATTGACGTGTACACACTACTATATATAAAACAGATAACTATTAAGGACATACTGTATAGCACAGGGAACTCTATCAACACTGTGTGATAGCCTATACAGGAGAAGAATCTTTAAAAAGAGTCGATATGTGTTTATGTATAAGAGATGTACTTTGCTGTACACCTGAAACTAACACATTGTAAATAAACTATACACCAATAAAGATTTTAAAAAATAAATGAAATGTACATAAAAAACTAGTACAGTGCTTGACACACAGTTGTTACTCAGGAAATAAACTCATTCAATAAACATTTACTCAGAATTTGCTATGAGCAAAGCCCTCTACTAGAGTCTCAGGATACAGACATCAGATCAAATCAGTCGCTCAGTTGTGTCCGACTCTTTGCAACCCCATGGATCGAAGCACGCCAGGCCTCCCAGTCCATCACCAACTCCCAGAGTTCACTCAGACTCACGTCCATCGAGTCAGTGATGCCATCCAGCCATCTCATCCTCTGTCATCCCCTTCTCCTCTTGACCCCAATTCCTCCCAGCATCAGAGTCTTTTCCAATGAGTCAACTCTTCGCATGAGGTGGCCAAAGTACTGGAGTTTCAGCTTCAGCATCATTCCCTCCAAAGAAATCCCAGGGCTGATCTCCTTCAGAATGGACTGGTTGGATCTCCTTGCAGTCCAAGGGACTCTCAAGAGTCTTCTCCAACACCACAGTTCAAAAGCATCAATTCTTCGGGGCTCAAGCCTTCTTCACAGTCCAACTCTCACATCCATACATGACCACTGGAAAAACCATAGCCTTGACTAGACGAACCTTTGTTGGCAAAGTAATGTCTCTGCTTTTGAATATGCTATCTAGGTTGGTCATAACTTTCCTTCCAAGGAGTAAGTGTCTTTTAATTTCATGGCTGCAGTCACCATCTGCAGTGATTTTGGAGCCCAGAAAAATAAAGTCTGACACTGTTTCCACTGTTTCCCCATCTATTTCCCATGAAGTGATAGGACCGGATGCCATGATCTTTGTTTTCTAAATGTTGAGTTTTAAGCCAACTTTTCCACTCTCCACTTTCACTTTCATCAAGAGGCTTTTGAGTTCCTCTTCACTTTCTGCCATAAGGGTGGTGTCAACTGCATATCTGAGGTTGTTGATATTTCTCCCGGCAATCTTGATTCCAGCTTGTGCTTCTTCCAGTCCAGTGTTTCTCATGATGTACTCTGCATAGAAGTTAAATAAGCAGGGTGACAATATATAGCCTTGACGTACTCCTTTTCCTATTTGGAACCAGTCTGTTGTTCCATGTCCAGTTCTAACTGTTGCTTCCTGACCTGCATACAAATTTCTCAAGAGGTAGATCAGGTGGTCTGGTAGACATAGATTAGACAAAATGTTAGTGTAATGTACAATTGACCTTTGAACAACATGGATTTCAACTTCACAAGGCCGCTTATACCTAGATTTTTTTCGATCAACACACCTACAGGGCTACACAGTCTGGTGGTATGAATCTACAGTGCAGAGGTTTGACTGGAAAGTTATACTTGGATTTTCAGCTTGGCAGTGGGGTGGAAGGCAGAGGGTAACTCTTGCCTTCTTCAAGAGTCAACTCACTGTATTAAGTAGTATGATAGAAGTAAGCCTACAGTACTATAAGAACAAAGAAAGATGACACCTAGTTCTTCCTGGTGGGATCAATAAAGGTTTATCAGAGACAGTGACATGTAAACAGTCTTGAAGGTGATTAGAAATTGTGAGGGAATAAAGGAAAAGTTATTCCAGGCAGAGGAAAACCACAAATGCAAGAGAATGAGCCATTTGGGAATTACAAATTGTTATATATGGCTGAAACATTAAGTGTATATGAGGTTTTTATTTATTCATTCAATCATCAAGTGGTTACTAAGCACATATATATGCTGAATAGTGTTCTAGGCCCTGAAAACACATCAGTGAACAAAGTGGGAAAGTGTTCTTTCTGCCTTCTTGACTGTGTGTATATTCAAGTAGGACACATAACGAACAAATAAATATGAAACAGATACAGGGAGAGAAGAATGCTATGAGGAAAAATTAAGCAAAATGAATCAAGAAGGACAGGGGAAGAGGACCTTAAGCTGGATGACAAGGGAAAGTCTTTCTAAGATGGTGACTTGAGTGAATTGTGGGATCAGCAGTGCAAATATTGGGCAGATCACTTTGTGTGCAGGGAGCAGTGAAAACAATGGCCCTCAGACAGGAACAAGATTAACTTGTTTGTGGAACAGTAAGGCCAGTGTGGCCACTGAAGAAAGAGTGAAGAAAAGAAAAAAGATTTAGGAAATGATCTCAGAGATATGACTAGACTATGAACGGCTTCATAAAGTATGTTGAGGAGTCTAAGTAACATCTAGAGGTAGCTATCCCATGACAAACAACCCTAGATCCTTGGAACAACCTGATAACTGCATGAAGTTGGCTGCTTCCAGCCAAGACAACTGGAACAAGACCCCATTGGTCACCATATTATTCTTTGTGCGTGTATCCCCTTGGCTTTGCATGTTTATCTTGTCAGCTATTTTCTCCCCCAACTTCTAGATTAAGGTCCTAGATAGTTAATGGACATCTGTGGCCTTGACTACTGGTATTCCTAAGACTTACATTCCTAATATACTGGTAAGGTTGAATAAACCCTACCCATATTAAAGGAAAAAAGAAACTTGATTATGTAAGGAAGATCCAAATAGATCTTCCTTCCTTATGTAAGGAAGCCAAATAGATTGGATTCCCAGGTGGCGGTAGTGGTAAAGAACCTGCCTGCCAATGTAGGAGACATAAGAGACGCAGATTCGATCCCTGGGTTGGGAAGATCCCCTGGAGGAGAGCATGGCAACCCACTTCAGTATTATTGCCTGGAGAATCCCATGGACAGAGGAGCCTTGGGGGTTACACAGTCCATGGGGTCGCACCGTCGGACACGACTGAAGCGACTTAGCACACATCCAAATAGATTATGTCACATCAAAATCTAAGACTATGGATTTGAAACGCCTTTCAAACTAACAATCTTTGTCTTAGTGTCTATCTGCATTGCAGTTACGAGATATATGATCTTCAGTGTCTTAAATGCTGCTGCACAGCCATTGCTGCACTAGGCTTTACATTGATCATTTACAAATGATCAACCAGCAAAAAGAACAAAAAACTCTGATGCTTGTAGAGGTTGATATGACTGGTGAAAAATTCAATACATAATTGCAACTTACAAAATAGCAATGCAGATCTGCGTTGATCCCATCCCCAGAAAAATAAAAGGCTTTCTCCCAGTTTAGGGTGAAAACTGATCAAAATAAGGAGGACTGAGAAATGAGGCAAGAATGATCATTATGTGCAAAGTGAAATGAAGTGCAAACTGAAATGATCTACTGTACCATTCCATGATATGTAACAAAAGCTATTTAAGCTCCTACTGTTTAACACCAGCTTGTTTACGCTGTTTGTTACAATATAAGACCACATATGAAGTGGTTTGACTGTAACTCTGCACAGATTCATAGATTCTAGTAATTCAGTTAGCTTACAAATTCTAACCAATTTCTGCCCAGGCTCCTAATATCCACCACCAAGACACCCTATGATTAATACCAGCCCCCTTCCCAATTCTGTAAATATCTTTCCCTTGTCACCCCCTTTGAGATGTTATTGGGACTCTATTACTGTGGTGCTCCCCACTAACAGCAATTTTAACAAATCCAGATTTTATTGATGAATGGTTTTTTTCATGGTTTCTGTATAGAATGTGGCAGACTAAGTCATACCCCCTCCCTGACAAAGATGTCTATGTCCTCATTCCCAGAACCTGTGTATTTGTTATCTAACATGGTAAAAAGGACGTAGCAGATATGAATAAGTTAAGGATGGGGCCCGAGGTAATCACAGCACCCACAGGGAAGCAGGAAGTCAGAAGGAGATGAAGGCTATGTGACAACACAAACAGAATTTGGAGTGATGTGATCACAAGCCAAGGAATGCCAGTTACCTCTAGAAACTGGAAGAAAGAAGGAATGGGTTCTCTCTAGCACGTCTGTAAGGAACCACCCCTATTGACAGCTTGAAGTGAATTCTGGAAGTTACAGGTCTAAAATAAGACAACAGGGAATTCCCTGGTGGTTCAGTGGCTAGGATTCTGTGCTTCCACTGCAGGGGACCGTGGGTTTGGTTCCCAGTCTGGGAACTAAGATCCCACATGCTACTTGAAGCAACCTAAAAAATAAACAAATGAACGAATAAATAAAATACGACAACAAATTGAATAAGGTCTAAAATAAGACAACGTAATACATTTCTGTTATGTAAGTCACTGAGTTTGTGTTAATTTTGTTAAAGCAGCAATAGGAAACTAATACAGAGCTTTGGCAGGAATTTGGATTTTATTCTAAGTGAGATGAGAAGTTATCAGAGGGTTTGAACAGAGGAATAGCATGATCTCAAAATATATATCTTTTTTATGTCCAATCTTGCTGTTTGGAGAATGGAATTTTGAGCAAGATAGAAGCGGGGAAAGTGGTTAGGAAGGAATTGCTAGAGACAAGAAGAATAGTCAGTGACAGTGACTTAGATTAGAGTGGAAGGCAGAGAAATGAACTGTAGATAGATTTAGGTATATTTCTAATGTAGGATCAACAGAATTTGCTGGTGGATCAAATAGTAGGGAGAGAATTTGAGGACAGTGACTCAAGGGAAAAAGATAATACAAGGATGCTTTCTAAATTTTGACCTGAACAACTTAGGTGAATGCAGAATAGGGGCAGATGAAGTGGAAATGAAGAGAGGAGCCCTGTCATGAAACACCTTGTATGCTGTGCTTAGGAATCTGGATATTGTCCTGAAGGCAAATGGGAGTGCTTTGACAAATTCTGAGTCCAGGATGGCATCAACATCTAATCAACCTCTGTGTCCCTTTCATTTTTTAAACTCAACAGATACATTAAAAGATGTCCCAGGCCCATAAACCATTATTCCATCTACTTTCTCATTCTCTACCTGTGTGATGTTTTGGTTTTTAATTTAATGAAAGCCTCATTATGAGAGAAGTTATCAAAAAAAGTTCTGAACAGCTAAGTTTTACATTTTATGGTCTGCATTGGGCCTGATTGAGAAAACAAAAATCTTGTAAAAATAGTTGTACTTGTTCATAATACTTAACCCAAGGGTAGAGCAAGGGAAAACTGGTCAGTGGGTAAAGGTAGTAGGTACAGTACCTCTACTGTAGTAGAGGTATTAGAGAGGGGAAGAAGGATATAGATCCTAGAGATAGGAAGCATTAATAAAATGCATAAAATCTGATAAATAGATTGCATGAAATACACGAGAGAACCCAAAGTAAAGGTTGATTCCTAATTTTCTGATACAGTTTAGCTGGATACATCATGATTCCATTTACTGAAAAGGATGATCTTGGAGGAAGAAGAAGTTGGCAGGGAGAGAAATGCATTCAATTTGAATATAATTATTTTTTAATTCATAAAACATATTTTAAGAGCAGTTTTAGGTTCACAGCAAAATGGAATGGAGGGGCTTCCCAGGTAGTCCAGTGGCTAAGACTCTATGTTCCCAATGCAGGGGCCTTGGTTTCCATTCTTGGTCAGGGAACTGGATTCCCCAGGCCACAGCTAAGAGTTTCCAGGCACAGGTGAAAAATATCCCACGTGCCACAACTAAGACCTAGCACAGCCAAATAAATAAATAAAGACAATGGAGTGGAGAGGCAGAGAATTTGCATACACCCCTGTTCCCATATATGTCCAACCTCTCCGGCTTATTAACATCCACTATTACTATTTGTGACAATCAATGAACCTACACCAACACATTATTATTATCCAAAGTCCGAAGTTTACATTAAGGTTCACTCTTGGTGGTGTGCATTCTATCAGTTCAGTTCAGTCACTCAGTTGTGTTCGACTCTTTACGACCCTATGAATCGCAGCATGCCAGGCCTCCCTGTCCATCACCAACTCCCAGAGTTTACCCAAACTCATGTCCATTGAGTTGGTGATGCCATCCAGCCATCTCATCCTCTGTCGTCCCCTTCTCCTCCTGCCCATAATCCCTCCCAGCATCAGAGTCTTTTCCAATGAGTCAACTCTTCGCATAAGGTGGCCAAAGTATTGGAGTTTCAGCTTCAGCATTATTCCTTCCAATGAACACCCAGGACTGATCTCCTTTAGAATGGACTGGTTGGATCTCCTTGCAGTCCGAGGGATGCTCAAGAGTCTTCTCCAACACCACAGTTCAAAAGCATCAATTCTTCGGCGCTCAGCTTTCTTCACAGTCCAACTCTCACATCCATACATGACCACTGGAAAAACCATAGCCTTGACTAGACGGACCTTTGTTGGCAAAGTAATATCTCTGGTTTTCAATATACTATCTAGGTTGATCATAACTTTCCTTCCAAGGAGTAAGTGTCTTTTAATTTCATGGCTGCAATCACCATCTGCAGTGATTTTGGAGCCCAAAAATATAAAGTCTGACATTCTATAGGTTTGGACAAATGATAATAACAAGTATCCACCGTTGTAGTATCATAATAAGTAGTTTCTGCCCTAAGCATTTTTGTGCTCTCCCTTTTGACCTCTTCCTCCTCCCTAAACTCTGTCAACCAGAGGTTATCTTTTTATCTGTAGTTTCGCCTTTTCCAGAATGTCATGTAGTTGGAATCATACAGTGGGTCACCTTTTCAGATTTGCTTCTTCCACTTAGTAATAGGCATTTAAGTTTCCTCTATGTCTTTTTGTGGCTTGATAGCTCCTTTGTTTTTAGTGCTGAGTAATATCCCGTGGTCTAGATGAACTACAGTGTATTTTTCCATTCACCTTCCGAAAGACGTCTTGGTGGATTCCAGTTTTGGTAATTATAAACAAAGCTCTATAAATATCTGTATAGAGGTTTTTGTGTAGACACAAGTTTTTGGTTCATTTGGGTAAATATCAAGGAGCACAACTGCTGGGTTACATGGCATTAGTATGTTTAGTTTTGTGAGAAACTGCCGACTGTCTCCCAGAGTGGCTGCACCATTTTGCTGTGAACTTCCTGATGTTCAAGCTGGTTTTAGAAAAGGCAGAGGAACCAGAGATCAAATTGCCAACATCCGCTGGATCATGGAAAAAGCAAGAGCGTTCCAGAACAACATCTATTTCTGCTTTATTGACTATGCCAAAGCCTTTGACTGTGTGGATCACAATAAACTGTGGGAAATTCTGAAAGAGATGGGAATACCAGACCACCTGACCTGCCTCTTGAGAAATCTGTATACAGGTCAGAAAGCGACAGTTAGAACTGGACATGGAACAACAGACTGGTTCCAAATAGGAAAAGGAGTACGTCAAGGCTGTATATTGTCACCCTGCTTATTTAACTTATATGCAGAGTACATCATGAGAAACGCTGGACTGGAAGAAGCACAAGCTGGAATCAAGATCGCCAGGAGAAATCAGATATGCAGATGACACCACCCTTATGGAAGAAAGTGAAGAGTTACTAAAAAGCCTCTTGATGAAAGTGAAAGTGGAGAGTGAAAAAGTTGGCTTAAAGCTCAACATTCAGAAAACGAAGATCATGGCATCCAGTCCCATCACTTCATGGGAAATAGATAGGGAAACAGTGAAAACAGTGTCAGACTTTATTTTTCTGGGCTCCAAAATCACTGCAGATGGTGACTGCAGCCATGAAATTAAAAGACACTTACTCCTTGGAAGGAAAGTTATGACCAACCTAGATAGCATATTCAAAAGCAGAGACATTACTTTGCCAACAAAGGTTCGTCTAGTCAAGGCTATGGTTTTTCCAGTGGTCATGTATGGGTGTGAGAGTTGGACTGTGAAGAAGGCTGAGCGCCGAAGAATTGATGCTTTTGAACTGTGGTGTTGGAGAAGACTCTTGAGAGTCCCTTGGACTGCAAGGAGATCCAACCAGTCCATTCAGAAGGAGGTCAGCCCTGGGATTTCTTTGGAAGGAATGATGCTAAAGCTGAAACTCCAGTACTTTGGCCACCTCATGCGAAGAGTTGACTCATTGGAAAAGACTCTGATGCTGGGAGGGATTGGGGGCAGGAGGAGAAGGGGACGACAGAGGATGAGATGGCTGTATGGCATCACTGACTTGATGGACGTGAGTCTGAGTGAACTCCGGAAGTTGGTGATGGACAGGGAGGCCTGGCGTGCTGCGATTCATGGGGTCGCAAAGAGTCGGACATGACTGAGTGACTGAACTGAACTGAACTGAACTAGCAATGAATGAGAGTTTCTGCTATTCCTCATCTTGAACAACATTTAATGTTTTGAATATGCTCATGAGACACTCCCAATATACCAAGGATATTAATGTGTAAGCTGGAGATATAGGCCCAAATGATACAAGTGTACAAGTACTGTGGTTGGTACAATCACAGTGTTAATCTCTCAGTCCTGTCTGACTCTTTGTGACCCCACAGACTATAGCCCGCCAGGCTCCTCTGTCCATGGAGTTCTTCAGGCAAGAGTACTGGAGTGGGTTTACATTTCCTTCTCCAGGGGATCTACCCGACCCAGGGGTCGAACCCAGGTCTCCTGCACTGCAGGCAGATTCTTTACAATCTGAGTCACCAGGGAAGCCCCCAGTATATCTGTATAATGGAATATTAATATTATTTAACCATAAAAAGGAATTAAGTTCTGAAATACACTACAATATGATGAATCTTAAAAACACACTAAGTGAAAGAAGTTAGTCACAAAAGACCTCATCTTATTTGATTCCATTTATTTGGAGTCAGAAAATCCACTGAAATAGCAGATTAGTGCCCACCAGGGGCTGGGGGAGGGGAAATGAGACATTAAAGTATGTGTTCTTCAAACTGTGGGCAGGATTGAATGGAGCTATCTTTCCTTTTTGAGGTCAGGATTCCTGTCTCCTCCACATGAAAGCACAAGAAAATCAATTCAAAATTAAGATCATTCTAGATCTTAATGATGAAGTACAAAGCAAAGTTCTAGTGTCAGCCCAGTTCTCTTCTCGGGAATCCCTTCGGAGCATTTCAACCTCTAAGAAAATGAGGCTTCCAAAATATGGACTTTTTAACAAATTCAAACATTTGCAAGTAAGAGAATCTATCTAGGCAAGCCTCTCTGTTTATTTAAACATACCCCCTTTCCTGGGCTTCCCCATCCTGAGGCTGTCTAGCTACAAGACTGGAAACTGAACGATCCAGGACCTCTAACTTTCCTAGTCATAGAAAGGTCTGCTGTTGGCCTGGCGCTGTCACCATCGAAGATCTACTCTCAAAAATGAAGTCAATCAGGGGCTTCCCTGGTGGTCCAGTGGCTAAGACGTCACCTTCCTAATACAGGAGGCCCAGTTCCAGCCGTGATCAGGAAATTAGGTCCCACATGCCCAAACTAAGAGTTCTCACACCAAACTAAAGATTCCAAGTGCTGCAATTAGGACCCAGCACAAATGAGGAAATAATTTTTTTTTTTAAGTCAACCAGGTACAATTACAGAGTACTTGAAGTCACCCTGAGCATAAGCTCCCAGGAGTGAGACAGAGTCCCGGGGAATTCCAGCATTAAAGAGATAGCATACAGGAGCACTGAATAGAAAGCCACCCTCCGATAAAATTAAAATTTCTCTGGTACTTTGTTATTGCTCATATAAATTTATCAAAGTTCATTACCTTCTATTCTGTTACACCCACACCTCCCACACCCCAATTAACTAAAGTAATTATATTACATAATCCTCTCATCCTGGGGCAATTTTTAACATGGAGACTTTTAAAAAGTATAATAAAATATTTTAAACTCCCTTTTAAATGAAGATCTATAGCTTGTTCTATAAATCTTTTGTTTAAAAATATCTCTGGGAAGCAAAGATAGTTTACTCCAATTGGCAGACCACAGAAAGCTTTGAGTACCAAGTTCTAAACCTCCAAAAGTCGGATTAGAATGTGAGATACTCAAAGATTCCAGGAAACAGCAGCATTTCTGCATGCGCCAGTAAAATGAAGACAGGAGGATGCATCTGCCAAACTTTATATTGTAATTAAATCACTTTGTACTCACATAGCTTTACTTTGGAGGAGAATGTTTGTGGGGATTTTTAATCAGATGAAAGTAGGGCTGCTGTTTTCTCTATACCAATTAACATAGTTGACATCTAGCCAGATCTGCCCTGGACGCAGCAGGGATGTTCAGTTTGTCCTGATTCTGTGGGAAATGAAAAATGCAGTACTTGGCACAGAGAAAATATGTGAACCCAAGAAATGTTGTCAAATATAGCAAGTCAAATTAAGAAAATTGATTTACTGAAGGGCAGTCTATGCTTTCTAGAGAACAAAGGAGGGAGGAAGACTCTGGACTACTAAAAATGAAGGACCTTGAGTTTAACTATTAATACTCTATGTTAATGAATAAACGTATTTAGTTAAAGACTTTCCTACAACTCTATTAAATATGCAATTTGTTCTACTTGGAGTTTAAAGAAGGAACCAGTAGTGGCTCCAACATGGTGTATAAAAATTTATTTAACATTTTTGCACAGAAAGTCAGCCTAGAGGTCATTTGGTCAAATTTCTTCTTTCTTGGAGGATGAAAATTGGTCCCAGGGATGTTAAATTACTCTTCATGAGGTCACAATGGTACAATGCCCTCACAGACCCTTTGGCTCATGGACAGAAAACTATAACGGCGACATCAAAGCTATAGTAATATTTCAAATAACCAGAGTACTTTCAGAATAGTTGATTCTAGTTCATTTAAACATATGGTTAAGTAATGATTTGAAAGAAAAGTGTTTTTATAACTGCTTAAAAACTGATCTAAAGTGTCAGTTCATAGTCCTATCTTTAAAAGTAGTATGTTAAAAACACGAAGTTACTGATGTTGGGTAATTATTTACCCACAAAAATCACTAATTTCATGTGGTTCAACCTAAAATATAAAAGTAAATTAACTGAATATGTGGGTAACTTGTATAACTCAACTCCATCACTCTAAAAAGTATTTTATATAGTTCAGCATTATGGCTTAAACATAGATGGTTTAAGTGGCTATGGAGGAAATATTCTGGTTCCTAAATACCCTTGTGCTAGCCATTAAATAATAGCTACTCTATTAAAAGCAAAGACATCACTTTGCCCACAAATGTCTGTATAATCAAAGCCATGGTTTTTCTAGTAGTGATGTATAGAAGTGAGAAATTCCTGACCCAGGGATTGAACCCAGTTCTCCCAAATTGCAGGCAGATTCTTTACCATGCAAGCCAGCAGGGAAGCCCCTGCAGATGTGAAAACTGGACCATAAAGCAGGCTGAGCACCAAAAAACTGATGCTCTCAACTTGTGGTGCTGAATAAGACTCTTTAGAGTCCCTTGGACAGCAAAGAGATCAAACCAGTCAATCTTAAAGGAAATCAACTCTGAATACTCTTTAGAATGACTGATGCTGAAGCTGACCCTCCAATACTTTGGCCACCCGATGTGAAGAGCCAGCTCATTGGAAAAGACCCAGATGCTGGGAAAGATTGAGGGCAGGAGAAAAAGGGAGTGACAGATGAAGAGATGGTTGGATGACATCACCGACTCAATGGACATGAGTCTGAGCCAGCTCTGGGAGATAGTGAAGGAGGACAGGGAAGCCTGGAGTGCTGCAGTCCATGGGGTCAAAAAGAACTGGATACAACTCGGCGACTAAAGAACAGCAACAAAAATACCCTGAAAAACTTGAGACCTGTGCTAGCCAGCATCCATGAGGGATTTCAGTGATCCTTATCTCCTGGTGTTCATGCCAACAAATTGCCCCCTCTCACAGTGAACCGGAATGGCCTGTGTAATCAATAGAACCTTGAGAAAATGATGGTGTGTGTCTTCTCAGACTTGATCATAAAAAGTATTGCAGCTTCCACTTTGCTCTCTGTTGGCTCACTCACTCTGGCAGAAGTGTGTCGCCGTGTCATGAGAACACTCAGTCTAACGGAGAGCTCCACGTGGCAAAAAACGCAGGCCTCTTGCCACCAACCTGCATTCACTTGCCAGTCTTGTGAGGGGACCATCTTGGAAGCAGATCTTCTAGCACCCCAGCCAAGTCTTCAGATGCTCTGACCAGCGTCTTGATTGCAACCCCGGGACGGATCCTGAGCCAGAACGACCCAGCCAGGCTGTTCCCAAATTCCTGATGCACAGAAACTGTGTGAGATGTTGGCTTAAGCCACGAAGTTTTGGGAAAATGATTAATACGGAGCTTTTGAAATATGTCTGTCCCCTAGGTTTGTTTCCCTGGGTTGCTATAATAAATTAACCCAAATTTGGTGGCTTAAAAACAACACACATTTATTCTCTCACAGTTCTTGGGGCCAGAAATCCAATATCAAGGTGCTGGCAGGGCTGCACTCCCTCCTGAGCGTCTCAGGGAGAATCCTTCCTTGCCTCCTCCAGTTTCTGGTGGCTCCATGTGCTCCCTGGCTTGTGGCTGCGTTTACTTCTTTCTCTGTCTCCACTTTCACATGACCTTCGCCTCTTCTCCATGTATCTTCTCTTTGCGTGGCTCTTAAAAGGACACTTGGGTTTAGAGCCTACCCGGCGAATCCCCATGGACAGAGGGGTATGGCAGGCTACAGTCCACAGGGTTGCACAGAGTTGGACACGACTGAAGCAACTTAGCATGCACACACAGATAAACAAGGAGGATCTCGTGTTTGGATCGTTAATGTAATTACATATGCAAAGACCTTTTTTTTTTCCCAGATAAGGTGACCTTCTCATGTTAGAGAATATGGACATATCTACAGGGGGGCCACCATCCAACCTACTATGCCCTGTGTGAGTTTACATATAATTCAATATATAATCTGCTTAAGCTGCCAAAGGAGTCATAAAATCAAAATAATTTAATAATAACAGGGATCACAGTGGTAAAGAACCCACCTGCCAAGGCAGGAGATGCAGGAAACATGGGTTCAATCCCTGGGTTGGGAAGATCCCCTGGAGGAAGGCATGGCAACCCACTCCAGGATTCTTGCCTGGGGAATTCCATGGACAGAGGAGCCTGGCGGGCTACAGTCCATGGGGTCACAAAGAGTGAGATGCAGTTGAGCATGCATGCAATTATAGAAGGCCTGGTTAATTGAGTGCTCTGGTGAATGGGTTTAATCACTCATAGCTGCATAATGTCATTTTTTTTTTTATGAACAGGAATCAGAAATCCTGTGTTCTGGTCATTACTGGTTGTACAGCCTTGGCAAAAATTCTTTACTTCTAACTTCTATGATCCTTTTTTTTCTTTTCTTTTTTTGGCTGCACTGTGCTGTGTGGCATGTGGGATCTTAGGTCCCCAACCAGGGATGGAACCCATGCCCCCTACAGGGGAAGCAAGAGGTCCTAACCACTGGATCACGAGTGAAGTCCCTCTGTGACCATTTTTAGGGGAGACTCCTTTCCCCTAGCCTCTGTTCATGTGTGAACATCTCCACTAGGTTACACCTCTGGCTTCTCTTTCCCTCTGCAGTCACTCTCTGTAGGGCAAGAGGAGGGATGTACCTGATTGGTGAGTTCAGGAAAAACAACTGGACGTGCCGGTGGGGCCAGGACAATGTGAGGCCAGGAAGGCACCTGAGGCACAAAAGTGAAGAAGGCCCGCACCCTCAGGGTCAGTAGACAGACATGGTCACGAGCTGAGAGTGAGGGCCTCCTTGAGTTTTGCACCCTAGGTGCCTCGTTCACCTCACTCTACCTCTAGCCCCATGCGTAGGCTTAACCTGGTTGGAGCTGCCTGCCTGCAGGGACCTTGTGTCTGTCTGGTCTGTCTCTGCTAAATGGTAAGAGGCCGGGACCTGCTTAGGGAGGCATGAGTCTCCAGTGAACCCATGTCTAAATGAATGAGTCTACCCAATTAGGCAATGAAGTGTAGCCACATAACAAAGCTTTATCTTCCAATCTAGCTTTTTACCACTAATAAAAAAAAGCTGACTTGCTGGAAAAAACCCTGATGCTGGGAAAGATTGAGGGGAGAAGTAGAAGGGGGCTACAGAGGATGAGATGGTTGAATGGCATCACTGACTCAATGGACATGAGTTTGAGTGAGCTCTGAGGTTGATGGAGGGAAGCCTGGCATGCTGTAGTCCATGGGGTCACAAAGAGTTGGACTTGACTTGACAACAGCCACCACCACCACTAATAAAGCTGCTATTTTAATCTCTAGTTACTTGTTCTGTCAGCTGATTCCACAGTCAGGTAAAGGAAAAGAGCACTGTTAATGACATTCATACACACACACACACACACACACACACATACATGTCACAGTTCCCTCACTGATCAAAAAAAAAAAAAAAAAAGAACTAGACAACACTAGGAACCTTTATAGCATTACTATGGGAGAGGAAGGAGATAGAGGGATGGCATTTTGTTTGTATTAAATTACTATTTACAGCTCATGTGATTTCCCTGGACTTGTAAGGCCCTAACTCCATTCCAGGGATCATGTTATTGGTCTCACCCCAGTGTCCCTCTGTGAAGTCCTCCCTGCTGGGTGACTCAAGATAACACCAATCTTTCCCTACTCTGATCCTCCATAGCACTTGTTTGGACCTCACAGTTCACAGTTCCTCCCTATTCTCTAATTTTTCCAGGGAAACATTATTTACCTCTTCAGTTAATTTTGTTATTATAATTTATATTTATTACTATTATTAAGAAACCCTTAGTACTGGCCAGCTGTGTTGGGGCACATTACAAGAGCACCATCGCACATTAGGCTATGACCCAAATCAACAGGGACACTGCTTCAAGAGAAACCCCCTTAGCATGGTTTTCTTCTGGGAGATCATTTTGTCTAAGAAATGATTCTTTATTTCAGGACACAGTACAGAGATTTTCTATATGGACTATTTTCCCCATGAGAACTGTGTAGTACTTAAAGCACCTGAATCCCTTATGTAAACTTCTGTAAGCTATTCACATTTCAGAAATGTGCATAAACTTTTTGCTGTTAACTTGCTTTCCCAGTTTCTTAATTTGTGACTCTTCTCTACTTGTGAAGCTACTGATTTAATTATATTATTTTACACAGGCTAAAATACTAGTTATCGTTGGAAGAACTGATGCTGAAACTGAAACTCCAATACTTTGGCCACCTGATGAGAAGGCCCGACTCATCTGAAAAGACCCTAACGCTGGGAAAGATTGAGGGCAGGAGAAGGGGATGACAGAGGATGAGATGGTTGGATGGCATCACCGACTCAATGGACATGAGTTTGGGTAAACTCTGGGAGTTGGTGATGGTCAGGGAGGCCTGGCATGCTGCAGTTCATGGGGTCGCAAAGAGTCAGACACAACTGAGCCACTGAACTGAGCTGAAAATACCAGTTAGGCCAAAGAGAGCTTGCTATGTATGGACTCGGCCTGAAAGGCACATCCCTAATGTATGTGGAGGTGGGACCAGATGGTACATAGAGACCTACACATCCTATATCTACATGCTTAAAAGTCACATATTAAGTTCTTAGACGTTTAGAGGAGAAAAAAGCCTATACTTCTACCTTGACAAATTTTCTTTTTTCTTTTCTGAATTTTACTTTTATATTTTCTATTTCTATCTCGGCCTAAACTTGAACTCACTCATAATGCTCTAAAAGGTTAAAAGCCAAAATACAATTCTATTCAAACCGTCCAAATTTTGAACATATTGTCCATCAAAAAATATAAATATAAAAAAAATGAAAAATTGCAATTATTTTTGGATGAAGATAATCAAAGAGTGCAAAATTCTTGCTAAAAGATAAATATGTTCTGGGGATAAAATGTACAACATGACAGTTATAGTTAAACATGCTGTATAAAAAGTCCTGTATATTTGAAAGTTGCTAAGAAAATAGATCTTAGAAGTTTTTACCACAAGGGGGGACAAATTGTAACTGTTATTTAATGGATATTAACCAAATTATTGTGGTAATCATTTTGCAGTTTATACATACATTCAGCCCTCTTTATCAGCGGGTTATGTTTCCATGGATTCAATGAACCATAGATCAAAATTATTGAAGAAAATGCAGCCGTTATGAAAAACAATGTGGAAATTCCTCAGAAAACTAAAAATAGAATTACCATATGATCCAGCAATCTCACTCCTGGGCATATACCCATACACAACTGTAATTCAGAAAGATACATGCGTCCCTCTGTTCACAGTAGCACTATTCACAATAGCCAAGATACGGAAACAACGTAAGAGAAGATGTGGTACATAAATACGGTGGAATACTACTCAGCCTTAAACAGAATGGAATAATGCCATTTGCAGCAGCATGGACGGACCCAGAGATTACCATGCTAACTGAAGTAAGTCATGTCACAAAGACCGTATGATATCACCTACATGCGGAATCTGAAATATGGCACACATGAAATGAATATGGCACAAATTCTATGTCTACAAGATAGAAACAGATTCATGGACTTGGAGAACAGACTTGCGGTTGTCAAGGGAGAGGGGGATAGGGGAGGTAAGGACTGGGAGTTTGGGATTAGCAGATGTAAACTATTACATACAGGATGGAGAAAAAACAAGGTCCTTCTGTATAATGCAGGGAGCTATATTCACTACCCTGTGATAAACCATAACGGAAAAGCATTTTTTAAAAAAAGAATATATGTGTATAACGGAGTCACTTTGCTGTGCAGCAGAGATTGGCACAACATTGTAAATCAACTATACTTTGATAAAAAGAATACTTGAGATAAAAAAAGTTCCAGGGAGCTTCAAATAGAAAAACTAGAATTTGCTCCATGCTGGCGAATATTTACACATGGCAAATAGATGGGGAAAACAGTGACAGACTTTATTTGGGGGAGCTTCAAAATCACTGCAGATGGCAACTGCAGCCATGAAATTAAAAGGCGCTTGCTCCTTGGAAGAAAAGTTATGACCAACCTAGACCGCATATTCAAAAGCAGAGACATTACTTTGCCAAAAAGGTCCGTCTAGTCAAAGTTATGGTTTTTCCAGTAATCATGTATGGATGTGAGAGTTGGACTCTAAAGAAAGCTGACTGCAGAAGAATTGATGCTTTTGAACTGTGGTGTTGGAGAAGACTCTTGAGAGAGTCCTTTGAACTACAAGGAGATCAAACCAGTCCATCCAAAAGGAAATCAGTTCTGAATATTCATTGGAAGGACAGATACTGAAGCTAAAACTCCTGTACTTTGGCCACCTGATGCAAAGAACTGACTCATTGGAAAAGACCCTGATGCTGGGAAAGATTGAAGGTGGGAGAAGGGGACGACAGAGGATGAGATGGTTGGATGGCATCACCAACTCAATGGACATGAGCTTGAGTAAGCTCTGGGAGTTGATGATGGACAGGGAAGCCTGGCGTGCTGCAGTCCGTGGGGTCGCAGAGTTGGACACGACAAACAACTGATCTGCTTAAGGGCACAGGTAGTAAGTGACTGTGACCTTCAAATAGATGTTTTCTGCATCTTAAGCCTGTACTTTTTTCACTTTGTTCTTGATGAGTCAACCATGTCTCTTAATCCCAGATTCCAGGTTCTCAGAGTACAATGTTACTATTACTCATTCATTAAGGATGAAAATTATAAGTAACTTGTCATCACCAAACTGAACTCCTTGAGGGCAGAGATTGTTTTATTCAGCTCTTAGCACAATGCCTGGAACACAGGTGACACTCAGTACATGTTTCTCAAACTAGAGGAAGATAAATATCAAATGATATCACTCATACGTGGAATCTAAAAGATGGTACAAATAAACATTTACAAAACAGACTCGGACATAGAAAACAAATTTATGGTTATCAAAGGGGAAAGGCAAACAGTTTTGGATAGGGGGCAGGGAGGGACAAAGTAGGAGTTTGGGATTAGCAGATATAAACTGCTACTTCTGCTGCTAAGTCACTTCAGTCGTGTCCGACTCTGTGCGACCCCATAGATGGCAGCCCACCAGGCTCCCCCATCCCTGGGATTCTCCAGGCAAGAACACTGGAGTGGGTTGCCATTTCCTTCTCCAATGCATGAAAGTGAAAATGAAAGTGAAGTCGCTCAGTCGTGTCTGACTCTTCGCGACCCTGTGGACTGTAGCCCACCAGGCTCCTCTGTCCATGGGATTTTCCAGGCAAGAGTACTGGAGTGGGGTGCCATTGCCTTCTCTGATATAAACTACTATATATAAAATAAATAAAGTCCTACTGAATAGCACAAGGAAATGAATTCAACATAGTATAATAAGTTATAATGGAAAAATATGAAAAAGCATAGATATGCATAACTGAATCACTTAGTTGTACACTGGAAACCAATACATTTTAAATCAACTATACTTCAATTATATATATATGTACATATGCATATATATGTATACATATATATATATGTTTAGCAAACCAATGATGATTAATTTGGAGCCAAAAACAGGCCAGGGAAATTAACAAACAGTATTTTGTGAATTGATAGTCAAAAATAGATTTACTGAGATAACTGTAGTAGTACCTCTGATCCCTGTAACAAAATTTTATATGATTAAAGAGTGACTTTTTAAGTTCAGTCATCTCTACCCTTAGTTTTTGTTTTGATATCTTTAACCCAGGGTACACAAGTCAGGACTGGAAAAGGCCAGTTTTCATTCCAATCCCAAAGAAAGGCAATGCCAAAGATTGCTCAAACTACCACACAATTGCACTCATCTCACACGCTAGTAAAGTAATGCTCAAAATTCTCCAAGCCAGGCTTCAGCAATACGTGAACCGTGAACTTCCTGATGTTCAAGCTGGTTTTAGAAAAGGCAGAGGAAACAGAGATCAAATTGCCAACATCCGCTGGATCATGGAAAAAGCAAGAGAGTTCTAGAAAAACATCTACTTCTGCTTTATTGACTATGCCAAAGCCTTTGACTGTGTGGATCACAATAAACTGTGGAAAATTCTGAAAGAGATGGGACTACCAGACCACCCGACCTGCCTCTTGAGAAATCTGTATGCAGGTCAGGAAGCAACAGTTAGAACTGGACATGGAACAACAGACTGGTTCCAAATAGGAAAAGGAGTACATCAAGGCTGTATATTGTGACCCTGCTTATTTAACTTCTATGCAGAGTACATCATGAGACACGCTGGACTGGAAGAAGCACAAGCTGGAATCAAGATTGCCGGGAGAAATATCAATAACCTCAGATATGCATATGATACCACCCTTATGGCAGAAAGTGAAGAGGAACTCAAAAGCCTCTTGATGAAAGTGAAAGTGGAGAGTGAAAAAGTTGGCTTAAAGCTCAACATTCAGAAAATGAAGATCATGGCATCCGGTCCTATCACTTCATGGGAAATAGATGGGGAAACAGTGGAAACAGTGTCAGACTTTATTTTGGGGGCTCCCAAATCACTGCAGATGGTGACTGCAGCCATGAAATTAAAAGACACTTACTCCTTGGAAGGAAAGTTATGACCAACCTAGATAGCATATTCAAAAGCAGAGACATTACTTTGCCAACAAAGGTCCATCTAGTCAAGGCTATGGTTTTTCCTGTGGTCATGTATGGATGTGAGAGTTGGACTGTGAAGAAGGCTGAGTGCCAAAGAATTGATGCTTTTGAACTGTGGTGTTGGAGAAGACTCTTGAGCATCCCTTGGACTGCAAGAAGATCCAACCAGTCCATTCAGAAGGAGGTCAGCCCTGGGATTTCTTTGGAGGGAATGATGCTGAAGCTGAAACTCCAGTACTTTGGCCACCTCATGCGAAGAGTTGACTCATTGGAAAAGACTCTGATGCTGGGAGGAATTGGGGGCAGGAGGAGAAGGAGACGACAGAGGACGAGATGGCTGGATGGTATCACTGACTCGATGGATGTGAGTCTGAGTGAACTCCGGAAGTTGGTGATGGACAGGGAGGCCTGGCGTGCTGCGATTTACGGGGTCGCGAAGAGTCAGACACAACTGAGCAACTGAACTGAACTGAACTGAACTGAGACAGGTCTTGACTCTGCCATGACTCTTCTTGAAGTGAAGACTAGGAACATTCAAATTCTTTCTGGTGTCCACTAACATTCCCATGATCCCTGCTAGAAAACAAGCTACAGGATGTTTAGAGATGTTTTCCTTATTTAGATTTGAACTGCATGTGGCTATATTTTTCTCAGAAAAATCTCATGGTACACACAGGTTCATACCAGCTTGAAATATTGTTATTTGCATGCCTGTCACTTAGGTAACATTTAAATTTAGGTTCATATATTTAAGAACATAGTGATGATTCTACAGAGTTTTATTCTGAGTTTCAGTTCTTCTGGAGTTCCACAGGGAGCAACCTGCTTGTAGTACTGAACAACATCTTAAAATGCATTTCCTAGCAAGTTGTAGGAGGAAAAAAACAAACAAGCTATTTATTTACACTTTAGTCCAGACTGGGAAAATAAGGGATTTCAAGCAAACTCCAGCAGCATAAGCTCAAGTGACTGACTAACCAAAATGATGATAATAAAAAAAAAAAAACAACTTGTGTCAGACATAATCCCAGATATCCATTCCTTCATCTTTACTTGGTTGGAAACTTGATTTAGGCTGGGTTTACAGCCACTCCAAAAACAAAAAAGCAAAAACGTCTCTCTGGTTGTTAGGTATGTCTATAAAACTAAATTCTAATCAGTGAAATGTTAGTAGAATTGTTCTTTGGAATTTCCCAGAAGACTCCTTAATGGGAAATCATGCAGGCTTCCTTTTCATTTCTATCTCCTTCATATGGACAGAAAACAAACTGTGATGGCTGGAGCTCCAGCAATGATTCTGTACCATCAAGTAGAAGCCCTGTGCTGTGGGCGGCAGAGCAAGAAGGTAAAAAGAATCTGTGGCTTTGACAATAGTAGATCTACTTTACCAAACCCGGACTGTTTACTTCCAGACTTCATTCATGTAAGAGAGATATGCATTTATATCTCATTTAAGAAGCTGTTACTTGCAGCTTTCTGTCTTTCTCATCTGTACCTAATCTTAAGAGACAGAAGGATCTGCTATACTGAAGGGTCTATTTTAGAAGACCTCATATATTTTTCCTCTCTTAGACAAAGAAAAGAGAAAGATTTGACCTTATCTCCATGATCATTTTCTTTTTCTACTCCCCACTCAAAATAATTATCCTATTTCCATCTGGCTCACAAAAGCCAAAGATACCTAAACAACTTTAAGATGCAATTTGTCAATTAACCCTAGCTTAGGAATACAGTAGCAGTTTCTCAAATAATATGCTTATATTATCCTAAGATGACCTAATTAAATATTCTGAGTTTTGTTTTATAAAATTAGTTTAAATGGTTTCCCAGCTCTTTACACAGTTCATTAACTTTACACCTTTAAAGGCCTTAAAACCTTTTCCTACAGATATATGTGACTTTTAATCTCAAACTTCAACCTGGTTTATATATAGCATTGAAAACAACCACACAGATGTTTCTCCTAAAAGCCTAGTTTTTCTTTTCAAATATTCCCTCATTTTTATAATCTAATCTCTAAACGCTCTCAATTTATTATTATATATTGAATCCTGTTGTAAGGTTATAAATTCATTTTTTTACATTTTCTTGTTTATCCTCGGAAAGGTATTTTACATTTTGAATAGTGAATAATTTTTAGGGAGGTATATAAGAGTAGGAGATGGGAGGAGAAAAGAAAATGACATTAAAAAAAATTAGACTTTAACATAAAACCTAACTAAGTGCACACTGAACATTTTGGCCAAGAAAATTCTAATAAATACCAAAAAGATTTTTAAGCAGCAGGAACACTGACAAAACCAAAGGCAGGTTTCCTTATAATCTAATAGGATGATTTTGTCTTCTTATTAGCAAATGGATGTTGTTCATATAGCACATGGAGAAGTATGCTCAGATGTTCCCCCAACCGTAGCAATGCGCATGATTCAGACTGTGAGCAACATCAGCTTGACTTTGGGGAAAAGCACACAGTTGCCAAATCATATCCTCAGGCACCAGAACGTGTGTGAATCCTCTACCCACGACCAACTCATGTCTCCAAGATCTGTTGACACACTTGTTTGTCATATGTCTGTCTTTAGTCAGCAGTGTGGTGTAATACAAAGAGCACTGGGTTCAAGGTCAGAAGACGTGAGCCCCAGGCCAGGCTCTCACACACCCTTGATGGCCTGTGCGTGCCACTTGACCTGGCCCAGTGTCAGCTTCCTCATCCATAAATCGGGGTTACTAACACCCACTAACACCCACCCTGGACTTTCCCGGTGGTTCGGTGGTTAAGACTCCGCCTGCCAATGCAGGGGACACCGGTTTGATCCCTCCTCCGGGACGATTCCACATGCCTTGGGGCAACTAAGTCCATGTACCACAACAACCGAAACCCAAGCACCTAGAGCTCCCGCTGCGCAGCAAGAGAACCCCTCTCAACAAGAAGCCCACGCATCCAGCTAGAGGGTTAACCCACCTTGCTGCAGCTAAAGAAAGCCACGCACACAGTGAAGACCCGGTGCAGTTGGAAAAAAACCAACCAAACAAAAGACACCTGCAGTGTTTGCTGCGAAATCTGTCGTGAGGATCCAATGATGTGTATGTATCAGTGCTTTGTAATTATAAAAGTTAAGCATTCTCTTACTGCAGGCTTTTCTGCCTGTACCTCCAGAACTACTCTGACCTTTCTTTTCCTGAACATCTTTTTTTTTTTTTTAATTAGTAGTGAGTCTGAATCTTTCAGTTACCTCGCTCAAGAGAAAATCCCTTATCCTCTTCATCCTCCTAATCATAAATGACAAAGTGGACTACATTGAGAGATCAAACTTCTATTTAGTTACAGAAAATGTTTTGAAATAAATGTATGCAGAAGATCAGCATGTAAAAAGGACAGAAGCAGGTTTGCTGTTATTTGAGATGGTTGAAGCTGGAATGCAGAGACTTCAGAATCCTGTCTAATTAGATGTTTCCCCCACTATACCCCATTGAGGCATTTATTGAAGCCCTTCCAACAAACCTTAAGTCCTTCCCACACTACATCTACACTGTTGATATTATGATTGCAGCTCTTATGTTTCTATGATCTTCCATGCAAATTTCTCTACTTTAAAGGGGTAAAGAAAATCTGTAGTATGTTATGGGCAGATGGATGCCCTGGAATCTGAACTCTTATTAGCAGACTGACAAACAGGCTGAAATGCAGCCAAGTCAGTCTTATCAGTTAAGTATCAAACTCCTCAAGATGGAAGATGTCTTTAAGAAGCTACGTGAAATATCTCAGCAGTCCCCATGGAGCAGAGAGCTCTGCCTGAAAACTATAAAAGTAAATATCGAATGGGCAGTTCTCCAAGTTGTTCCACACTAAATATATAGCAATTTTGCAGGCTCTTTGAAACTGTTTTCAGTAAGAATGACTCAGAGATGAGGAAGCCACTCATAATAAAGCAAATAATGCAATGCTATTTCTCAATGCCCCAAACAAGAGCGTTTACTTAGGGAAGCTGGCTTCAGAATACACAGATCATATAATCGCAGAATGTCAGACCTGGAAATAATGCTAGAGAGCAACTGGTCTATTTTACAAATGAAAAATCTGAAATCCAGGAAGTCTGTGAGCTGCCCAAGATTAGAAATTCATTCAAGCTTCATTAAGTAAACATTAGCGGAGGACGAGCTATATGCCAGGTGGAAAGAATAAGAAGGCAAAGAAAACATGATCCCTGTCCAAATGGTGAGAAAAGACAGACAAGTAAATCCATTAGTGCGGTTGGATTGTTGTAAAAACAAGATTCAAACTCTGTATCCAAGTTCTTAAGTCAGTGTCTGTCCCACCACCTCCTCACACTGCCTCTCAAATCAAAAAGCTTGAGAAATTAGTAGTGGGGAACAATGGCCAAAATTATAAACATAAATTAATGTCAACTAAGTCTCAGTCTTTGAGGTGCACAGGTAAGTACCCACATTTCTTAAGGACCTATGAGTTATAAAGAGGACTCTATCTGTAAATTCAAAGAAAATTCTGATGAAGACCATTCACTAGCACTTATAAGGACTTCTTGGAATGCTCAGGAAATCACAAATGAAAAAGCCCTACAAAGAAAACTAACAATAGCAAGGCCTTTGCATAGCTTTTGGAGAAGTTGCCATCAAGGTCAAATTCATGAAAAATTCTGTTAACTACTGGCCTACTTTTCAACCTACTTAAGCAAGAAAAGGAGATCTTAATCAGCTGTTTTCATGGGTTTATTATTTTTCTTTAGTATGTAAAATACTGAAGAAATGTACGAAATGTCAAAGACCTATGCCATCCTCCAGAAAGAAAAACAAACAAAGCCAACCAAAATCCTATGACCACAGCTATAAAGTCTCATTTCTTCATTGTTGATAAGATACTATTTTTAACAGGAAATTCTTTCTTGCCAATTCTTGACTATCATGTCTTTTCTAAACTGCGTTGTGAGTTTTCAACTATAGTAAAGTAAAACAGATACGTATACCTAACAAGAAAACTAGGAAACGACATCAATATCCCTACATCTATTTGGCAGAAGCCTAGCATTAGTAGACCCGAGTCAGGTCTACCTTACAAGGAACCCATCATCTACCCATCTGTTGTCCATTCATCTAGCAAGCTTTTTCTTAAACATATATATTTTATTTATTTGGCTGCCTTGGGTCATAGTTGCAGTTCATAGGCTCTTTTGTTGTGGTATGTGGGCTTCTCTAGTGGTGGTGCATGGGACCAGGGATTGAACCCACAGCCCCTGCATTGGAAGGCAGAATCTTAACCACTGGAAGGAAGTCCTTGACAAGCATTTATTGAGTGCCTTCTTCACGAATATCCTAACATCAGGAGCTATGTAGAATAATTGAGACATAGAATGAAGTGAAAGTGTTAGCCGCTCAATTGTGTCTGACTTTGTGAGTCCAAGGACTGTAACCCACCAGGCTCCTCTGTCCATGGAATTCTCCAGGCAAAAATACTGGCATGGGTAGCCATTCCCTTCTCCAAGTGATCTTCCCAACCCAGGGATCAAACCCGGGTCTCCTGTACGTCAGGCAGATTTTTTTTTTTTTTTTTAACCATCTGAGACATCAAGGAAGCCTAAGACATACAATAGTATTTCTCAAAATGTAGTTTGAGGATCCACCTGCATCAGAATCACTTGGAGAACTTGCTAAAACCCAAGTTCCTAAATTTCACTGGTATCATTTATATTGGTTATGGTTCCCTATAGTTCTACAAACAATAGAAATCAAGTCGCGCTACCAAGGAGTTGATTGGAAGGGTATTTGGGGTCCACAGAATTAACCAGAGATTGGAACCAAGGAAGATTTAGAGGAGCCGCAACACAGGTCATAATGCAAGAACGACGTTGTCTGTACACTGACACTGTGACTATCCCTCCTAATTCTGTCATTGCATCACTGCTCTAGATTGAACGTTCTGAAAAAGAGCCTCCAAACAATGGGGCTGACACCCCAGGCCCAGACGACTCTTCCAAGGACTACTCTCCAAAGGGAGATTCCACTGAAAAGAAATTAGGAAGAAAATGGGAAGTGGAGTTAAATGCCAGTTAATCAAAACTGACAAATGCCTGGGTAGCTATTAAATCAAAACCTCTGAGGATTAGGATAGAAATTTTCTACATTTTTAAAACAAGCTTCTCAAACAATTATGAAGTATTCTAAAGACTGAGAAACACTGATGTGAAGGATAGGAACTATACCCTAAAATGGATGTAAATCCATTTTAGTTGAAATAGAAAACAGAAAAAAAAAAAAAAAATAGAAAACAGAGACATCCTATTTATGAAACTGAAGAATAATTCACAGTTCCTGATCAGATGTCTCCCTGTAGACATTGCCCCCATCTTTACCTCTTACTCTCATCAGCCATCTAGCTATTCAATCAAAAATGAACATCTTTATTAAGCGGGATATTATGCTTCAGCTCAGTTCAGTCACTCAGTCGTGTTCGACTCTTTGCGACCCCATGAATCGCAGCACGCCAGGCCTCCCTGTCCATCACCAACTCCCGGAGTTCACCCAGACTCACGTTCGTCGAGTCGGTGATGCCATCCAGCCATCTCATCCTCTGTCGTCCCCTTCTCCTCCTGCCCTCAATCCCTCCAAGCATCACAGTCTTTTCCAATGAGTCAACTCTTCGCATGAGGTGGCCAAAGTACTGGAGTTTCAGCTTCAGCATCATTCCCTCCAAAGAAATCCCAAGGCTGATCTCCTTCAGAATGGACTGGTTGGATCTCCTTCAGTCCAAGGGACTCTCAAGAGTCTTCTCCAACACCACAGTTCAAAAGCATTAATTCTTCGGCGCTCAGCCTTCTTCACAGTCCAAATCTCACATCCATACATGACCACTGGAAAAACCATAGCCTTGACTAGACGAACCTTTGTTGGCAAAGTAATGTCTCTGCTTTTGAATATGCTATCTAGGTTGGTCACAACTTTCCTTCCAAGGAGTAAGTGTCTTTTAATTTCATGGCTGCAGTCACCATCTGCAGTGATTTGGGAGCCCCCCAAAAATAAAGTCTGACACTGTTTCCACTGTTTCCCCATCTATTTCCCATGAAGTGATGGGACCAGATGCCATGATCTTCGTTTTCTGAATGTTGAGCTTTAAAGCCAACTTTTTCACTCTCCAACTTTTACTTCCATCAAGAGGCTTTTGAGTTCCTCTTCACTTTCTGCCGTAAGGGTGGTGTCATCTGCATATCTGAGGTTATTGATATTTCTCCCAGCAATCTTTCCCAGCAATCTTGATTCCAGCTTGTGTTTCTTCCAGTCCAGCATTTCTCATGATGTACTCTGCATAGAAGGTAAATAAGCAGGGTGACAATATACAGCCTTGACCTACTCCTTTTCCTATTTGGAACCAGTCTGTTTTTCCATGTCCAGTTCTAACTGTTGCTTCCCGACCTGCATACAGATTTCTCAAGAGGCAGGTCAGGTGGTCTGGTAGTCCCATCTCTTTCAGAATTTTCCACAGTTTATTGTGATCCACATAGTCAAAGGCTTTGGCATAGTCAATAAAGCAGAAGTAGATGTTTTTCTGGAACTCTCTTGCTTTTTCCATGATCCAGTGGATGTTGGCAATTTGATCTCTGGTTCCTCTGCCTTTTCTAAAACCAGCTTGAACATCAGGAAGTTCATGGTTCACATATTGCTGAAGTCTGGCTTGGAGAATTTTGAGCATTACTTTGCTAGCATGTGAGATGAGTGCAATTGTGCAGTAGTTTGAGCATTCTTTGGCATTGCCTTTCTTTGGGATTGGAATGAAAACTGGCCTTTTCCAGTCCTGTGGCCACTGCTGAGTTTTCCAGATTTGCTGGCATATTGAGTGCAGCACTTTCACAGCATCATCTTTCAGGATTTGGAATAGCTCAACTGGAATTCCATCACCTCCACTAGCTTTGTTCGTAGTGATGCTTTCTAAGGCCCACTTGACTTCACATACCAGGATGTCTGGCTCTATATTATGCTTACATTTAACTGTAATAGAATATAAGTGCACACTTATTTTATGGAAAAAAAATGTGTAGCTGCATAAAAGTAAATTTGGAATGCTGCTGTGCTGTGCTTAGTCACTCAGTCGTGTCTGACTCCTTGTGACCCCATGGACTGCAGCCCACCAGGTTCCTCTGTCCATGGGATTCTCCAGGCCAGAATACTCGAGTGAGTAGCCATACCCTCCTCCAGGGGATCTTCCCAACCCAGAGATCAAACCCAGGTTTCCCAAACTGCAGGCAGATTCTTTACTGTCTGACCCACCAGAGAAGCCCAAGTTTGAAATACTACACGCTGAAATGTAAGCAATGGAAAAGAAAAAACAATTCCAAAGAAAATATAAAATGCCCAACAGTCATATAGAATACACATACAATAAAAGTAGCAGAAATCCTTTGCTTTATTTTTATTATTTATTATTATTATTCTTTTGGCTGCACTGCACAGCATTTAGGCTCTTAGTTCCCTGACTGGGGATCAGACCTGCACGCCCTGCACTGGAAGCATGGAGTCTTAACCACTGGACCACCAGGGAATTCCCTAGAAAGTGTTTATTTTGAACTCTTACATATTTCAGTATTTTCTAATTTTTCTGAAATGAGAAAAAAAATACCCTAATCCAACACGTTTGGAGTATAATTAGTCACAGTTAGTGACCATCTTCATATAGCTGGTAGTTCAAGACTTTCTAAAAGCACTCCATGTCAGATTTTTTAAAGTTATAGAAATTTTCATCAGTGTCACTTTTTGAAATGTCAAATGAAGAGAAATGATCACCAACAAGATTCTGTAGTGCAATTAGTTTATTTATTCCAAATGACAGTTGAGTACTTTCTACATGTGAAGTTGTATCCTAAGCTCTATGTTATAGAAAAAAAAAGTGGTGATAGGAAAGAACTAATATGAGAAAAAAGATTATTTTAATAGGAGACAAGTAGAAAGTAATGTGAAAGCACCTTATCAACAGATACCTGATGGTGTACTCTAGATATTGTCTAATAATAATGGTTTAGCAGTCTTAAAGTATGTTCCTTTCAAACTAACTCCAGTGTATGAAAGTGAGATAAACCATCAGCTTTTTGTGTGTGGTTACATTGATATGAGAGAGCCATAGTCATAAAGTAGAAAATTTATAAGCGGTTCTGAAATACAGCATCAACCATTGTGTGGTAGCTGCCGTCAGGGCAACCAAGAGCAGTCTGGCTCTTAACAGAAAAGTATCCACCAGTCACCAACAACTGTCATGCCTCTGACTTATCACAGGGCTCAGAGGCAAAACAGACCAGTGAACCAGCAGAGCAATCAGTAGTTGTGTTCAGACGAATAGGACAGTGGCTGGCTCCTAGGAAGAGCTCAGTAAACGCTACACGTCCAGTGGTCATTCATTTCGAAAGAGCTGCTCCTGCTATATAGATCTATCTAACTCTTTTCTCACCCTTTCCTCATTTTCTCATTCCTCTGGGTCCCTGCCACATACAACACAAGGAGAGAATAATTACATCCACCGTGTTATCTCTGAATGAAATATAGAAATGTTTACCCAAATGCCAAACACTTAAAACCACAAAGGTATCTAAATGCATTGCAAAACATAACCTAAAATGTACGTTTAGCTAGAGAACATCTAAAAAAGGAAAGAATTTTTAAAAATTAATTTGGGTTCAGGCAAGAAGAGATTTTATACTGTTTTTATGCATAATATTCCAAGCTTTGGCTCTGCAAAGCTTAGAGAGATTTGCTAAAGACATATTAAAATGCACCTAGCTGGTTAGCTCACAAGTCGAGTCTTGTAGATGTAGGTCATTATTATTGTAATTATAAGAGTTAATAATTATTATAATCAACATGTATGTAGTGCCGTACATTACAAAATGCTTTACACTGTTCTTGGCTCTTATTCTGCTGATACTAAACCAGTTAAAGCCAAGAGTGGTTTCATTTTTATTCACTAATGATGGTGAAGTTTGACTGTTTTGTGGAACTTACAGAGAAAAAGACAGATGGACCAGAAGTTTAAATATTTGGTGTAAATTGCAGTTAAAATATTCAACTGTGTAATTTAATTATGAACATAATGAAGCTTCACACATTACAAGATCAAATTATTAAAGTGGCTATTTTAAAATGTTATATACTTATGTATGTATGTATTATTTATTGAACTATAGTTGATTTCCAATTTTATAAGATTATTTTATTTTGATTTTGCTTATAATTATAGGACATGACAGATAATGATAATCTATATGAGTGTTTCCATAACTTTTCTAATGCTATGAATTATAAAGGAATGTTTATTAAAAATACAATTTCTTGGCTCCCAAGGCTTGGAGTTTCTGATTCATCCAATCTGGGATGTAACCAAAAATTGTGTTTTTAAAACCAATACTGTAAGAAAACTTTATTATCAGGGAAATTTGGGAGACAGTAGCTTCTGTTAACTAGTATCCAACTGCCAGACTCCATAGGAACTTGGAATATACAAACTCTACTTGTATAATCAACCTGTTGGCACAGGGCTCGAGACTTTCCACATCTCTTTTGGTCTTCACAACATTCCATAAGACAGAGTGTTACCATTCTCAGGAATCAGACTTTGAAAAGTTGAATAACTAGACCAAGAGAAAAATTGAATAACTAGACCAGAAATACAAAGCCAGATCTACCTGGCTCCAAAGGCTATGTCTAATCAGTCTATATTTTCTTCTTCTGCTCATCGCCAAGACTTGCATCTCAGAAAAGGAAAAAAGAGAGGAGGAAAAGTCAGAAATTCCGGAATTCCAGTAAGTGCACTTCAGCTTCTCAAGAGATTATTAAATATACACAGTAAGTCAAAAAGTTAAATACACTGTAAAATTCTCCAGTTGAAATGTAAAATTTTTTTAAGAAGAATCAGGTAGAAGTCCCAGGGGAAGACCAAAGGGAATAACATGGTCATAAAATAGATCAAAGATTATAGTTGATTTCTGTACTAGTGTTGAGGTAGTTGTTATTTTGTTGGGAAGCAGAGAGCCCTTTCTGGCTGAGGAAGGAGAGAAAAGAATAACAGGCTATGATTTTTGAATAGAACTAGTTTATTGAGTCTCTGAAGATGACACTTTAAACTATAAGGAGAACATTCTTTTCTGATGGCTGTGACTCTTAATCTTGACTGAAGGAATGAAGACAAAAGTAATGCAGTCTGTAGCTCCAGTTTTTATTCTGCGTTAATAATGCAGAGGGGGCTTCCCCAGTGGCTCAGCAGTAAAGATTTTGGCTGCAATGAAGGAGACACACCTAGATGTGGGTTCAGTCTCTGGGTCAGGGAATCCTCTGGAGAAAGGCATGGCAACCCATTCCAGTATTCTTGCCTGGAGATCCCTTGGTCAGAGGAGCTTGGTGGGATACGGTCCATAGTGTTGCAAAGAGTTGGACATGACTGAAGTGACTGAGCATGCACACATGCCGTGATGCTGAGAAGTTTTCCAAAGTCACTCGATAAGCAATCCTAGTTATAAGAATCAGGTTTGTCATGTACAAATGCAAGTCCTGAGTTGAGCTAACTTTTTCAGAGAGCACAAGCTGAATTGAGTTTTTATGCAAAACACAAGCTCTAATGTTACCTTGAAAGGCTCAGCAAAAAATACCCTTCAGACTTTTGGTGCAGAAATGGGACAGAGAACCCTTTCTTGTCATGGGTGGAATATGTCAGCAAGCTGTTATCGAAATAACTTCCCTCTTTTTGGTTTGTGGTGACTCTGATGCTGGGAAAGATTGAAGGCAGGAAGAGAAGAGGGCGATAGAAGATTGGTTGGGTGGCATCACTGACTTAATGGACTTGAATTTGAACAAACTCTGGGAGATAGTGAAGGACAGGGAAGCCTGGTGCCCTGCAGTCCACGGGATCGCAAAGAGTCGGACCCAACTTAGCGACTGAACAACAGCTGGTCTGAAAGTAGACAATGGTGATTATTTTTTAGTTTTGTTATGGATGTGACTGCTTCATTGACTTTCAAATAATTTTATTTCCTTGGTTTCTTTGTTTCAATGTGTCGTAATATCTCTGCTTTATAGTTAGGGGAGATGGTCTTGGGAATAGACTAGTGTGAGGGTCAGATTTATAACTGAGGGGAGACCATAGTTTGGTAATGAACTTAGCTTGCTGCTGCTGCTGCTAAATCGCTTCAATTGTGTCCGACTCTGTGCGACCCCATAGATGGCAGCCCATCAGGCTCCCCCATCCCTGGGATTCTCCAGGCAAGAACTTAGCTTAGGGGAGCTTTCAGAAAGGTAACAGACCCATCAACCAGTAAGAGAATAGCTATAGGAATGAGTCTGAAAATGAGAAAGCCATTATAAAAAAGTTTGATAAACTGAAAGATAAAGCAGTATCAAAAACCTTGTTAATTCCCACTCTTTTTATATAGATGAGACAGGACAGAAATTAATCTAAGAACTTTGTGTTAAAAAGCAAAATAATATCCTGGGTGAGATGTTTAAACACTAGGGCAGGGTATTGTGGTTTTCACTTTCAAAGCACAGTTTTCATATAAGGAAGCATCTTAGTAAACAGAATTAATTTTATTATTTCGTCTGTATTTAACTTACTTCATTTTTACTTATTTTTAGCTGAAAATTGGTTTTTAAGACCTGAACTTGCAAAGTAAGACTGTTGAAGAAAAAGCCCAGTTTTCAAAGGCAGAAAACTACTACAAAAAGTGTGATTTGTGTAGGCATGTGTTGCTTCGATACTTTGTGTGCCTGAAATCAGGAGTTAAACCCATTGTTCTTTGAGATCCTCCTAATTCTAAGAGCTATAAATCTATGAACCAGAATCTAAAGGAGAATAAAAATAAAACCTTTTCTCATTTTCTCATGACTAAAAAACACTTTCCAACTAAATTGTATTGTATCTTCATAGCATGTCATATTCTATCTACATGCCAAGTAGAAAATATAGTTGGAAAGTTGTTTTTTTTTTTTTTCGCCAAATATAACTCTGTTCTGAGAAACTACTTTCTTTACCAACCACAGCTATTCAGACACATCTTAGAATGTATCAATAGTATAGGTGTCCAAGAAATACCCACCATGGTCTTATGAATCAACTCTTAGAAAAATTGCAAATACATTACAAAGGCACCTGGTTCTGGCATAGTGTCTGCTGATTTTTCATGCAGATGTCTAACTCAGCCAAGCGATTGGTTATGCTTTGTGAGAGGGAAAACAGACATATCCTGTAATAGCCAAGCAAAACCTCTCCATATGGTTGTCTCAGGGGTCTATCATACTTAACACATCAAAACCAAATCCCCCAAATGTGTTCCAACTGCAATCTTTCCTATCTCAGTAAACAGCACCACCATACACCCAGGAATTCAAGTCTAAACCTAGGGATCATTGTAGTTTCGGCTTTTACCTCACTCCCCAAATTCAATTCATCAACAAATTCTGGAAATTCTGAACAAATTCTTCTGAAATAAATGCTGAATTTCACCATTATTACTCATGTGATCCTACTCTAAGCCGCTATCATCACTCATCTGGACTGCCATACCAGCCTCGTGTTTTCCCCGTTAGTCCTCTATACTCCATTCTCCAGCCAGAAAATGGAATAATCTTTTAAAAATGCAAATTGGCCCATATTTCTTCCTTGTTTACTTCAACCCTGTCCGTGGACTTTCACTGTAACTAAAACAAAGCCAATAGTCTTACCATATTCTATAAGATCCTGCTTGATCTGGCTTCTGCCTATCTTTACAGTCTCACCTCTTACCTCTCACCCTTTTGTTCAATTCGTCTCAACCAAATTGTCTTTTTCTTCTGTTCCACGAACCTGTGGACCAAGCGCCTCTGCACTCAGTGCCTTTGGGTTACTGTTCCCTCTGCCTGATATGCTTTTTATAGTTGTCTCCTCATAATCCAGGTCTCAGCTCAGGGATCACCTCCCACGAGAGAGAAGCCTCCTTCTTTCTCCTCATCCTGCTCGATATATTTATTTGGGGATTTAATTTTTCTAAACTATATTCACCTATCACTTAGTTTTTTAAATTAAGGTAAAAATATATAAAATAAAAATGAATAAAACAGCATCTCTAGTCACTAATCTATCACTTTATTTTGTTTTCATTAGAATCATAATCATCTCAAATTCATTTTTTAAATTTCCATGTTGACTTGTTTATTTTGAGTTTCCACTACAATTTCAGCTCCATGAGAAGGGGGATTTGTTTCAATGACCCCCATGTCTGCCATGTGTCTCAGCATCTACAAGGTCTTTTGTACATCACGTTGTTGTTGTCCAGTTGCTAAGTTGTGTCTGATTCTTTGTCCTCCACTGTCTCCCAGAGTTTGTTCAAATTCATGTCCACTGAGTCGGTGATGCAATCTAACCATCTCATCCTCTGTCACCCTCTTCTCCTTTTGCCTTCAATCTTTCCCAGCATCATGGTCTTTTCCACTGAGTCAGCTGTTCACATCAGGTGGCCAAAGTATTGGAGTTTCAGCTTTAGCATCAATCCTCCCAATGAGTATTTGGGGTTTATTTTCTTTAGGATTGACTGGTTTGATCTCCTTGGTGTCCAAGTGACTCTCAAGAGTAGTCTCCAGCACCACAGTTAGAAAGCATCAATTCTTTGGTGCTCAGCTTTCTTTATGGTCCAACTTTCACATCTGTACATGACCACTGGAAAAACCATAGTTTTGACTTTGTATATCATACATTTTCAATAAATATTTGTTAAGTGCATAGATTTCACTTGCCTAAGAGAGGAAGTTTTCTGTTAGCTGAGAATGGTCACAAACATTCATTTGAAAAGAGTGCTTTAATTAAATATTTTGTTCAAGTTAGGTTCTCTCTGCATATTAAGAGACTATTGCCAATATTCATGCACATGGAATGGTCCCTTGATATAAATGATAAATTGTCAGTATACAGATAGAGCTTATAACAAAGATGGCAAATAGTGTCTCTATCCATTTCAGCATGTCAATGATGAGGTTCACATCAAAGTAAAACTTGAGAAGCAAAGTTAATGCTGACTTGGATCTGACAGCTAAATTCTGAGTTCTGCTTTTTAGGCAGTGGTCAACTGGGTGGAACTGCTAACGATGGAAGTGAAACCAGAATATGAGAAGGTTCTAGGCTGGTTTGCAGCATAGAGAAAATGAAAGAATAAGAGGTAAAAACAGCTGCCTAGAAACTCCAAAATGAATACGAATTTCTGAGGAAGTGATTAGGGCAAGTGATTTAGAATTAGGGCTTTGAAAAATAAGTGCTCTCACTGGTTGAATGCCTCTGATGTACTAGACCATGGCTTATAATCCGTAGAGAAACAACTTAGGTAGGTAGTAATTCCCCATATTACAAATGAGTAACCTGAAGCCCAGGGAGTTAAATGACTTGCCAAAGCCTCGTAGCTACGTAAAGGGTAGAGCAATGACTTACACTAGATTTCTCAAATCCCAAAGCTGGTGTGCTGTCCACTGGACCACACTGTCTTCCTTCCATTTATTACTGAGATTTCTGGCGCCCCCTTTGGGGCCTGGCACAGCGTCCTGATGGCCTCATGCCTAGCTGGGCGGTAAAAGCTTCTGCTGCCAGTGGACGAGGGCCGCCTAAGTGAAATGTCCAAGCTGAATGGGGTCCAAGGCCTGCTGACCAAGCAAGTTTCCAGGCTCCTGCTCACCCCTGTTCCTCCAGCACACCTCTACCTCTGCTGGCTGGGAAAGCGTCTTCCAGGTGCTAACAAGAGAGCTAGTCTGGCCATATCACGAGGGGAAGCCGAGGCTCAGCAAAATCATTGCCAAGAGCCTGGGCAGGCTGAGGTCAGGTGATCTTAAGGGCTGACGTGTGCAACCGGCAGAGAGAAAGAACTGGGTAAAACACAGAAGTGAAGAGGAGGAGAAGTGCGAGAGGAGAATCCTCCTGACAGAGATGAATTAGTTATGGGGCTAGCTCCCTGGGGTAAGAGCTGAGGCTTGGTTTTCCAACTCCTGAGCAGAAAACGGTGCAGAGGACGGGCGAAAACAAGGAGGGGTGCGGCAATGACCAAAAGGCACTCCCCACCTCCGAGTCTCATGAAGCTGAATGAAGCATCTTGGATGGAGGAAGAAATTTTAAAAAATAATAGAGTTGGAAAGACGGAGCTGACTAAGGCACTGCAGGTGTCGAGAGGAACAGAGGCTCTGCGCCCTCTCACGGAGTGAGGAAAACCATTTCTTCCAACCAAGAGACGCAGAGCTGAACGGTTCAGAGGTTTGAATTCAGAGTTCAGGCTCGGCCACTTGCCAGTTGTGTGAACCCGAGACAATCACTCAGACTTTCTAAGCCGTGAAACGGGACTAAGCGCCCCAATTTCTTGGCCATTTCAAAATATGAAATAAGGCTAACCCCGTTGCAGAGGGTTCTTGTAAAAATGGAATGAGAGAATTTGTAAAAAGTGCCTAGCACATGGTGAGTACTCAGGGAATGACAGTAATTATTATTGGTTGTGGCTCTTTGTGGAGGGAAATATAGCTGGCTCACTATGATCAAGGTCAGGTTATGGGGACAATTCTTGCCTTTATTCTTAACAGTGGTGCCTCCTTGGTTTAATTGTTTGCTATGCTGTTAGCTCACTCACAACCGACTTGGCTCTTGGCTCACAGGGAAGACAAAGCCCAAGTGTGACAAATTCCGACTCCCCTCTACAGTGGCCTTGCCTAAGAGAAGCTCAAGCCATGTTGGTACTCTGTATCATTAGGAGGATAAAGCCATGTCTCCATGGAAGGCTGTTGTACACAGATCATACTAATGACATTGTATACTTATTCAGACTTTTACAGTTTACAAAGCACTCTTAGCTGAGATGGGTTACATCTTCATTTTATAGATGAGGAAACAAAGACTTAAAGAAGTGAAGTAATTCAATTCAAGTGACATTTGATAATTGGTTGTTGGGGCAGGATCCATACCCAGCTCCTCTGACAACAAGTCTGGGGCTCTTTTATGCAAGATGATATGTAGGACATGAACAGGTAGCAGATTAGAAAGCTAGTTGCTTTCAATCATTAAACTGTTGACTTTTAGAACAGGAAGGAGTTTTCAGATGACCTAATACTGTGGTTTCCAGACTGTGTCCAGGAAATCCAGTAGGAGGTTAGGCAAGCCAAGTAGGAGGTAGGATTGCATGCAGGTTTTATCAATTAAATTTATAATTTACAATGGAGTGTGAATAAATGTTTAAAACAGTAAGACTTTCCTTAAAAAAGAAGAAAGTTTGAAAATCCCTGATCTAGTTCAACTGGGTATACTGAGGCTCAGTCTGGTTGAGTAACGTGTCCAAATCTCGTAACAAGTTAGGAGTAGGGTTGGAACTAGGACTCTGTCTTTGCCATCTGCATATTTAATTGGCACGCCATAAATATCCTCATTCTCCAAATAGTTTTCTTTGTTTACCTCAAACCTGTCACTTACTTGTGACAATCATATCATTAAGAAATTAGCTCTGGGGTTAGTCTCTCCAGATGACTCAACCTTGGGTCAGTCCATTGGTCTCTGAACACTCAGCTTCTCCATAAGTTAAAATAGGATGATAATTCCTGTCTAGGCAACACTCAGTGGGAATGTTGTGATGACTGCAAAAGAGAACATTTGGAGGTTCACTGGGTTCTTCAAGGGAAGGACATTCAGCAAGTTCAATATCGTAATATTTACAAATGCCTACCAAGTACGTCACTGCTCTTACGCCAATCTCTGAAATTTACCATCCTTATTTATTCATTGTTCCTTAACTGAGAGGGTAATATATTGTATTTTTGCAACCATGTCAAGCACTACTGGTTTTGTGAAATAGCCTCTAAAGCTTCTTGTCACACTGGCTTTCTGATAAGACTTTGTGATTCCTTACTACTTACACATGGCAATAATCTTTTAAGGTTAAATACCTTTCATTCCAGACAAGTTATAGAAGCAGCTGTCACTGAAGTGTTCTCAAAAGCATGGGGGAACCAAAACCAGATTAGATCAAAGGGCTTGTGTGCAAGTTACAGGGTTTGGAAGCCTCCTACCTAGCTCGCAGTTTCTCCTCCTTCAGCAAGGAATACCAAGAAAATGCTATCACAGACCTTCAGGCTGATCTTGAGAACAGCCTAATTTACTTGTCACACTGGCCAAGTTTTTTTAATCTCTCTGAGCTTGTTTTTCTCACTCGTGGAAGGCAGATATGGATTGCCTTCAATTTCTACCTCCTACAGCTTCCCTGGTGGCTCAGTGGTGAAGAATCCTCCTGCCAATGCAGGAGACATGAGTTCAGTCCCTGGGTTGGGAAGATTCCCAGAAGAAAGAAAAGGCAACCTACTCCATATTCTTGCCTAGGAAATCACATGGACAGAAGAGCCTGGCAGGCTATAGTCCATGGGATTGCAAAGAGTCAGACATGACTTAGTGACTAAACAACAACAACATTTCCACCTCATAGGGCCGTTAAAGATCAAAAGACAGAGCACACAGTGGCATGTTTTTACAACTAGGAAGTATTTATTAAGTTAAAGGATTGTTATTTTTAAGAATGTGTAAAATGCTACAATTATTTATAATGTGCATTTTCACTAAGCCCTTTCAATTTGTTAGAAATGCCCACTAACAACGATCAACTGCTCAGGTTAAAGAGAAATGTTTCAATTTATGCTGATCTCTATGAAGGCGGTGTCAACACTGAGCATGGCTGAGTTATTAAGAGAACTAGGGAGTTACCTCCCTAATTGACATTATCACAAAATGAGAAATATTTTTTATATATATATTTTTTTCTCTCTCTTTCTTTCTTTCTTTTTAATTTTTGGCCACACACTGTGGCACGTAGGATCTTGGTTCTTCAACCAGGGAATGAACGTATACCCGCTCTAAGTGGAAGCTTGGAGTCTTAACCACTGGACTGCCAGAGGAGTCCCTATATTTTCTAGCAAGAACACTTTAAACACCCCCCCCCAAAAAAGAAACAGAACTTTAGCAAAATTCTATCGTGAATCCCCCAAATTTCTAACTACCTCTCTTGGAGAATAGCATTTCTATACTTTAAAAAATCTGGACCTAGTTTCCATTATGCGGATGAGCCAGCCACAGAAGCCAAATAATATTTTAAGACAGCAAAGTTTACTAATGGATGTCTGGCTAGAAACAGTGTTGGCAGAATTCTGGCCAAGGCATTTACTCTCACTAATGATGTGGAACAGGGCTGTATGATCATGTCCACTTGTGGTAATATTAAGTCTAATACATTAGACAGTCCAAGACCGTCATGTTTTGCAAAAGAACCACAAACAACACCCCTAAAAGTCCTGGGATTTTTCTGGAAGAGGCATTACATCAGAACTGGTTCAGACCTTCCCAAAGTCATTGCCTCAGCCAGCGATTTCACTTAGGACCTTCTTTACAAAAGTGACTTCACAGAGGACAGTGGACATCAGACTGTTTTGCAGAATGTTTAGAGACATAGACAGTATATCCTATAAATGGACTATCCCAGGCCAGGAAATATCTATCAGACATTCCCTTAAAAACCACATCAAAGTGCTTTGCTTGCACACATACTAATAGATCCCTAAAACAGAAGGACAGTCAATCCATTCCCCCAACTCTGTCCCAGAAAAGCTATTGCCACTTATGCATTATCATGTTCTTTCCTAGCTGGACCTGGCACTCGACTCATCAGTTATTCATCAATCAGGAAGAAGGACAATGACATTCATTTTGACTGTCTGGACACTGTTACTGTATCATTTTGGGGGGAAGAGTAATTTCTACCTATTAAAAGAGGTTGATTTTAAACTTAAATATGTGGGAAATCATTTGGTATTTAATAGAATTCAAGTCATGCACATAGCCCTAAAAATTATAATTAACAAGAAGCAAGGAAAATGAATAACCACAAGTCCTTATAATGGAAATCCTTAGAATAAAGGAGTAGCTGTTGTTATCATATTAGTATTGCTCAGTATTAAAGATGTCAAGATACTGTCATTGAATTTCTTTCCTGTCTACCTACTGCTTAGACTTTCAAGGAATCTTCATTCTATTTTGTGAAATTAGATGGTGATTCAAAGATTTTAGAAGTAAACCACGAATAGAGGACTAAAGAAGCATGAAGTTTTACAGATTACTGTTAAATAACATCTTTATCCCATGTTAATAACTTAACCATGACATTTGTCAAAAATTTCAAGATCTATGTTAGAAATATCCAGTATTATCTCAAACCAAATCTGGCTATTTCAAATGTATTAGAACTTGGCTCTGGGATTTTTAAATGTCCTGGGTCCCTCCTCCCTTCTTGCCTTGCCTCCTTCTTTCCTCCCTCTCTTCCTTCCATTTATTCTTCCTTTTTCCATTTTTATAGCCTTATGGTGCTCCTTACTTATATCTAGGGCAACATTTCAGCAGAAGAAAGTACTTTAGGAAGCAAAGTGCTACCATGTCACGTGGCCTCATTGAGATAAAGAGATGTATTTGCCAGTCATGATGCTGTAAGTCATTTGGACTCATACAGCCTCCATCAAGATGTTTGTGCCTCAGCTGTTGATGCAGATATAAAGATTATCCCTTTAATTTTTAACATAGTCAAAGTTAATATGTACCGTTTCCTTTTCAATGCTGTTAATGTTAATACAAACCTTTTAATTTTTAACATTTTAAGAGTTAATATAAACTCCATTAATGCTTCTTAGCTGATCACAGGAATGATCATCAAGCACTAGTTGTATCGATAATTTTTTTCTGTAGATAGTTAATTTTTTGGTGATGATATTGTCAATGGTTATAATGACATCTACTTATACTTAGATTCTTTAATATATATATACACAAAGTACTATCCTTCTCAGTCCCTCTTTTGAGACCATCCTCAGCACCCTGCTCATTGCTCCAGGCTTCTTCCCCAGTTGCCTCTGTGACCTCCTGATCTTTTCTCCAGGCAGCTGCTCCTTACCCCTGGGGCTACATTCTTTGGATGTGCATAAACTCCTTCCTTCATTCTTCCAAGTACAGGTAACACGGCCTATTGTGTGTGGTAGACTTGACTAGTGTATTCCTTTCCTGGGCTGTGGTACAAAGTGCCACAAACCGAATGGCTTAGACAATAAAAATTTACTGTCTTAAAGTTCTGAAAGCCAGAAATTTGAAATCAAGGTGGTTGACAGAGTTATTCCTTCTGAGAGCTATGAGGAAAGAATCTGTTCAGAGGCCTCCAACTCTTTGCGACCCCATGGACTGCAGCACCCCAGGCTTCCCTGTCCATCACCAACTCCTGGAACTCGCTCAAACTCACACCGATCAAGTCGGTGATGCCATCCAACCATCTCATCCTCTGTCGTCCTCTTCTCTTCCCACCTTCAATCTTTCCCAGCATCAGGGTCTTTTCCAGTGAGTCAGTTCCTCCCATCAGGTGGCCAAAGTATTAGAGTTTCAGCTTCAGATCAGTCCTTCCAATGAATATTCAGGACTGGTTTCAAGACAGTTTAACTTGATTACCTCTATAAAGATCCTATCTCCAAATAAGGTGACATTCTGAAGTACCAGATGTTGCAACTGCAACACATTCTTTTTCTTTAAAGTGTTTATGTGTCTACTAAGTCTCTTCAGTCACGTCCGACTCTTTGAGACCCTATGGTCTGTAGCCCACTGGGTTCCTGTGTCCATTGGATTCTCCAGGCAAGAATACTGGAGTGGGTTGCCATGCCCTCCTCCAGGGGATCTTCCTAACCTAGGAATCAAACACATGTCTCTAAGTCTCCTGCACTGGCAGGCCAGTTCTATACCATTAGCACCACCTGGGAAGCCTTTATAGTTTTTAAGAAAGAAAAAAAGTGAAGTCGCTCAGTCGTGTCCAACTCTTTACGACCCCACGGACTATAGCCTACCAGGCTTCTCCATCCATGGAATTTTCCAGACAAGGGTACTGGAGTGGGTTGCCATTTCCTTCTCCTTATAGTTTTTAGGAGGGTACATTTCAATCCATAACACAAAGTCCTAAAGTAACACATGGGGAAGACAGCATAGAAAAGAAAAACTTACACTGAATTTCAAGTGTCATTGTCAAGAAATCCATTGACTCTGTTACAAGCTCTGATTCCTTCCTTCTGTCCAATCCCTACCATGTTTCTGGGGCCGGCTCATCATCCTGGGTGGTAACACTATTATGCACATCTCTTACATCCTGTGATGGGTAATTTTATGTGTCAAATTGACTGGACCACAGGGTACCCAGATAATTGGTCAAACATTATTCTGAGTGTTTCTATAATGTTTGGGGATGAGGTTACTATTTAAATCAGTAGACTGAGTAAAGCAGGTTTCTTTCCATAATGTGAGTGGGTCCCACCCAATCAGTTGAGAACCTGAAAAGAACACAAGGCTAGCCCTCCCCTGCCTTCTCCTGCCTGGCGGCCTTAAAACAGGAATGTCAGCTCTTCCTTTTTATATAGCAGCTTCCTGCTTTAAGATGCAAACTAGGACACTGGCTCTGAGAGTAGGTACACACACACACACACACACACACACTCACACACACACACACAAACTAGAGATTCTGTTTCTCTGGGGAAGTCTAATACATTCCCTAAGACCGACCTATAAAGAAAAATCACAAATGACATAATTATCCCTTCACATTGTACCCTATCTGCCACAAAGCCAGCCCTTTATCTTACTAAACGCAATACCCGACTCCCCTAATTGTAAGCCTTTGTTGTTGTTCATTTGCTAAGTCGTGTCTGACTCTTTGCAATCCCGTAGACTGCAGCATGCCAGGCTTCCCTATCCTTCACTATCTCCTGGAGTTTGCTCAAATTCATATCCATTGATTCATTGATGCTAGGGTTATTCTTCTGGGTTTTTAACCCGGGTTTGAACCCTGGGTCAGGAAGATCCCCTGGAGAAGGAAATGGCAACCCACTCCAGTACCCTTGCCTGGAAAATCCCATGGACAGAGGAGCCTCGTAGGCTACAGTCCATGGAGTCCCAAAGAGTCAGATATGACTGAGCAATGACATGTTCATATGGTTAAAGATACTCCCCCATTTGTCTCTTCAAGTATAAAGCAAGAGTTCACCCCAGAAACAAAATCCAGCGGCCAACATTAATGCAGCCATAGATTGAGAAATCCTGACGTTACAGACCTAGAGCACTCAGCCATGTGCACAAAACTTCTTACATATTCTTTGCGTATGCTTCAAAACTTGAGGACTTTCTCAAATTTTCCTCATCTAATTTCACCCAAGGTTTTTCATTCAACTAGACAATTCCTTTATCAAACTGTCTTTTATAGCTTCATACTGCATGTGTGTGACTTTGTACGGAATTAGCCTTGTCTAATTAGCACAAAACCCTCCACAGTTTAAACACATAAGAGCTGAACCAAATCAGACCCCTGAAAGAGCGCCTCCAGGTTGGAAGGGGATGAAAAACTCCCCCTGACTCTGTGGCTTGACTTCCACTTTTACTTTAGATTTCTGTTTTCCTGACTTAGTGTCATCATATCACAAATTCATGCCTCACCCAAGCCTGTGTGGTTCCCCCTTTAAAATGTTCAATGTGGACAAAATTGTTTCCTTTGGCACAACTGAGACAGGCTGGTATTTTCAAGAACAGCTTTACTAAACATGAGGGAAAACAGAAAAGAAATAATCACAGAAAACATATATAGGCTGAAAATAGCCAAGTTTCCAACTGCAGGTGTCTGTTTCTAAAAATTCCATTAGAAGTAGGAAAGCTTTAGAGGGCCTCCATCTCATTTCACCCTAGTCAACCACATCCCTTCATTTGGCTATGTCCTGTCTGGACTCCTCTCTCACCTCCAACACTTCACCAACCTCTGAACTCTACAATCTTGAGATTCTATTTTGAATTTTTGAACCCAATATCTCAAAGAAAGAATGCCCTCTAACTTACTTTTTAAACTAACATTCTCCCAATAAAAATATCCTGGACTCCCAAAGACCTACCAAAATGCTGGCTTACAAGAGATTTTTCAACTTTGGATTTGAAGATCCACTGAGTTTCAAACATTACCTCTTCCCAATATTGATATTAAACCAGCAGAAAGCAAAGTGTGTGCTAGGAAATGAGCCATGGGATACTGAGTATTCTCTACAATGGCAAGTAGGGGTCTGTGGTCAAATACTGGGTTGGCCAAAAAGTTCGTTTGAGTCTTTCTATACGATGTAACCTGAATGAACTTTTTGGTCAACCCAAAACTTTTGGGGCATGTCAGGCCAAACTAAGCTCAGTTTTCTCCACTGCATAATTTCTCAAATCATCATGCAGTCAATGAATATTTGTTGAGCACCTATTATGTGCCAGATACTAGGTGCTGAAAAAACTCTGGTGAAAGAGTGAGACACCTGCCTGCCTTCATAGAATTCATTTTCTAGCTGACGTTTATGAACAAAAGTGAACAAGCAAACAAGATTTCAAATACTGCTGAGGACTGTGAAGATCACAACAGGTGATATTATAAGGAAGGACTGAAACTGGGGAACCCAGCAGGCAGAGGGAACAGTGGGTCCACAGATCTCACAGGTCAAAGTCTGGCATGTGAAAAGAACAGACAAGAGCCTCCATGGCTGGACCTGAGAACCTGTATGTGATGAGGTGTGATCTTAGAAACCGCAGGAAGAAGTAAGGCTGGATTGTTGTGTAACGGAAAGCAATTGGAAGTGTGTTAAGCCTTGGCTCAATCTAATTGACAGTTTGGACAAAAACCAAAAAGCCAAAACAGAAAAATCTCTCCTTGGCTGTTGGGTAGAGAATAGAATCTAGAGGCCAAGATACAAGTGGAAACCAGTTAGGAGGCTCTTGCAGTCATTCATCTGAGATGATGATGGTCTTGTCAGAGCAGAAAGAGGGGGGATGGCTTTAGCACGTTTTTGAGTAGAGACAACAGGGTTTCCTGATAGCTAATGGGTGTAATAGGGACCAGACTTCGCTTTCACTTTGCACTTTCATGCATTGGAGAAGGAAATGGCAACCCACTCCAGTATTCTTGCCTGGAGAATCCCAGGGATGGGGAGCCTGGTGGGTTCTGTCTATGGGGTCGCACAGAGTCGGACACAGCTGAAGCAACTTAGCAGCAGTAGCAGCAGGGACCAGAGTAAGACAGTCATCACTTCCAGCTCTGGGGCGTGAACAATGAAATACATGCTGGTATTACTGAGGCGTGTCAGCTCAAACCATCTGAGCTGGAACTGACTGAGCCAGAAAAGACTAGAGAAGCAAAGGCTTAAAGGCATGAGGGAAATAAAGAGATTGTTTTACTCAAGCTGAGTTCAAGATACCTATTACACACGTAAGAGATGCTATCAAGTAGACAGGTCTTACACATAGATGAGTCTGGAGCTTAGGAGGAAGGTTTTGAGATATAAATTGGGAACTCATTAGCATACGGATGGCATTTAAAGTCCTGGAACTGGATGAGATTACCTAAGGAGGGTGTAGAGAGGAGTTCAGGCCCACAGCCAAGAGCCGCAGCACTTCCAATTTAGAAATCTGGTATAGAGCAGGAGCAAACTTGTAACCTGTTCACATGCATCAGTGACCCTACAGCAGGCAGTGTTTCCCAGACTTATTTGACCTGGGAACCTTTTGTCACATAGCATCCCACAGGCCTAAGGTTCCAAGGAATACCTTTTGGGAAATACTATTTAAATCCTCATAGCTGCACTCCAGTGTGGCACAATATATTAACTTCTAAGCTGACATAGGTTAAGTCTTCTCTCTTTAGGCAGAGAGGTGTTTCAATAAAAGCCCATCAGTTACTGGACAAAACAGTTCCCTGAAGATCTAGGCCAAAAAATACACCTACAGGAATCATACATGTGCCAAATGCAGTAAAAAGGAAAGGAGGGCTGTTCCACCTCGGCCTCATGGAGCCAGACCTCACATGCCAGAACTTTTAGCCTTTACATGAATAATAGTTATTTTGGTGGAGGAGTGAGATTGAAAGTCTGAGGAGAGGCCCAGGGAGTAAATGCTCTTTGTGTGTGTGAACTATATAACTTTTTCCAGGATACTAGCATTTCAGTGTTTCTCTGTCTATATACATTATACCAGAGAATCATTTGATGCTCTGGAAAGAGTTTATTTATTTGGCCACACCACGTGGCTTGAAGGATCTTAGTTCCCGAGCCAGGGATTGAATCCAGGCCCTTGGCAGTGAAAGCACGGAGTCCTAACCACTGGACTACCAGGGAATTCAAAAGGAAGGAGATCATTTAGATAAAGATATATTTCTCTATTTTCTGGTTAGTTTCCTTCTTTTTTTTTTTAACACAAACGATAACATTTTATCATGGAAAAAGCAGCCCAAATATAGGATTTCGTAAACACTGGTAGGTGAACAAGTGCCAGTTTAAATGTAAATACACAGTAAAGGGGCTTTCCTGGTGGCTCAGTGGTAAAGAATCCGCCTGCAATACAGGAACCGCAAGAGACGAGGGTTCAATCCCCGGGTCGGGAAGATCCCCTGGAGGAGAGAGCATGGCAACCCACTCCAGTGTTCTTGCCTGGAGAATCTCACGGACAGAGGAGCCTGACAGATCGCAAAAAGTCAGACATGACTGAAGTGACTTAGCATGCATGCATAAAGTCAAGGCAAAACCTACAGCACTTTGCCTTTAAGAGGAAATGTAATGTTCTGCAAAGGTGATCCCACCCGGAGCATGAATGCAGCTCCATCTCCCATAAAGATACCAGGTTTGCTCTCTGAACTTTGCCCAGTCTAACAATCTCAAATGATGGCAAGAAGTGGCACTAAATAAATCACTAAGACTGATTCTTAACTTTCTATTGACTGTTACTCAATAAAGGCTTTTGTTTCTGTTTTAAAGAATAGAAACTCACTCAGGTATGCCTTTGGGATCTGAGGCAGCCCTAAGAACAGGTTTCTCTCTATAACACATTTTCCCTCCTCTTTCTCTCTGTGCGTCTCTTGCTCTGTATGTGTGTGTCTGTCTTTTTCTCTCTATCACCATACACACCACACACACATATTACATACACAGAGGCTCAGAGAGTGTATGTTCATTCTCTCATAGGACTCTGAAATGTCTCATTTTTTAGTTATGTGCTAAAAGATCGTATTAAAATTATTAATATTTGCATACCACAGTCTAAGTGAATCACATATGTTATGAACTGATTGTGTTCCCATAAAACTCATATATTGAAATCCTAACCCACCGTGTGATGGTGTTAGGAGGTGGGGCCCTTGGGAGGTAATTAGGTCATGAGGGTGGAGCCCTCACAAATGGAATTAGCGCTCTTAGAAGAAACAAGAAAAATGATCTCTCTCTCACTCACGTAGTGAGAAAAATAACATCTGCAAACTACGAAGAGTGTCCTCACCAGACATCAGCTCTGTCTGCGCTTCATCTTGGACTTCGAGTCATCAGAACTGTGAGAAATAAATGTTTGTTGTAAGTCTATAGCTTTATAACATATCACACTGACTGAGACAGAATACCTGGTCTCGAGGTTTGCTTTACGAACAGTCCAAGGTCCAGAGAGGAGAGACTTGACCAGTGGAAGCAGCCCTCCGTGGGTTAGATAAGCCTGAATTCTGCTCTTTTGGGGCTGTAGGCAGGTGGCTTCACTGGAGCCTCAAATTCCTCTTCTGCAAAGTGAGGAGACTGGGTAGAGATAAGATCTTCAGGATGCATTTTTCAGCATTTATAGTCTGATTTTGTGATTTTGAGATGGAGTGACTTGGCTGAGGTCAGTTTGGTGGCCCATGGCAGAGCGGGAGCCACATCTTCTGTCACCTCTTCTGTTTCACTGCATCAAACGGCATTTCCACTCTAAAAAGGTTTAAGCATCAGCTCATCATTCTCATCTGTTTGGATGGCTTTGAAAACACTGTAAGAAGGCAGCACTGTACACTTTTTTTTAAGGATATATTTTGAAGTCAATGAAACTTAGGTTTGGATCTAGGGCCACTTTCAGCCCCATCACCTTGGAGCAGCTACTTAACTGCTTCTCAGCCTCAGTTTTTGTCCCCCGTAGGACAGGTGTATTCTGTACCTGCCTCACAGGGTTGCTGATCAGACTGAAACTTGTCTGTAAAGCACCATGGCCATAGTAGGCATAAACATTCTGTCTTTGTCCACTCAGGCTGTCATAACAGAATACCATAGACTAGGTGGCTTAAACAACACAAGTTTATTTCTTAGTCTTGGAGGTGGAGAAGTCCAAGGTCGAGGCACCAGCCAATCCAAGGTCTGATGAAGTCCCATTTCCAAGTCACTCCTTCAGTCCCTGAAGTCCCTGCCCCTTCAGGGCAGAAGGACCAGCTAGCTCTTGGTCTCTTCTTACAAGTCCCACTATAAGGGCTCCATCCTCATGATCTAATCACCTCCAAAAGTCCTTACCTCCTAATATCAACACACTGTATGGGGAGGGGGTAAGTTTTCAACATATGAATTTGGAGAAGACACCCTCTTAATTATTTGGAGGAGATAAAGCACAGAGTTCATGAACCAGGGTGAAGGGGAAGCATGTGGTGGCTTTATTTTACATATTGTTATTGTTGTTCAGCCACTGAGTCATGTCTGATTCTTTGTGACCCCATGGACCACAGCACGCCAGACTCCTCTGTCCTCCACTGTCTCCTGAAGTTTGCTCAAATTCATGTCCAATGAGTCAGTGATGTTATCTAACCATCTCATCCTCTGCCACCTCCTTCTCCTTCTGCCCTCAATCTTTCCCAGCATCAGGGTCTTTTCCAATGAGTCAGGTCTTGGCATCAGGCAGCCAAAGTATTAGAACTTTAGTTTCAGCATCAGTCCTTCCAATGAATATTCAGGACTGATTTCCTTTAGGATGGACTGGTTGGATCTCCTTGTAGTCCAAGGGACTCTCAAGAGTCTTCTCAAGCATCATAATTCAAAAGCATCAATTCTTTGGCACTCAGCCTTCTTTATGTTCCAGCGTTAGCATCCAAACATGAGTACTAGAAAAACCATAGCTTTGACTATATGGACATTATACCGTTTATGTGTAAGTAATATTTATTAAAGAAATTGTTGTAGTTCTATCGCTCTGGTTGGGAATCTTTTCAAAATATTAGTTTATGTTCCTTCTTTGGAAAGCACACAGAATATAATTGAATCTTTCTTGATGATTGAAGATCTTGCCATGCCTCAGGCTATTTACTCAGAACTTGAATTCAAATTATTCAACTGCCTAGATAAATACACAGAAGGCGCAAAACCTAGTTAGAGTGTGTTGAACTCAGGAAATCTTCTAGAAGTTTATCGTTTGTTTTGAATTGAAATCTTTGTTAACAATTTCTTTGCGGTTCAAACTTCTAAACATGTGCAAACATTCCATTTATAGATGAGGAACTTGGATATGGTGTTCTGGTTAAATAAACAACCAACAGATTTTTGTCTTTTCCATTACTGCTTATTACAGCATATTGAATGTCGTTCCCTGTGCTGTATAGTAGGAACGTGTTGTTCATCCACTCTGTATGGACTAGTTTGCGTCTGCTAATTCCGGACTCCCAACCCGTCCCTCTCCTGCCCTCACCCTCTACCTTGACTCCCTCTAATGCTATGAGTCTGTTTCTATTTCACAGATAAGTTCATTTGGGTCGTACTTCAGATCCCACATATAAGTGATACCACAGTATTTGTCTTTCTCTTTCTGACTTATTTCACTTGGTGTGATAATCTCTAGATCCATCCACATTGGTGCAAATGGCATTATTTCCTTCTGTTTCGTGGCTGAGTAATATTTCATTGTATTTGTGTGTGTACACATATATGTATACAAGCACATATACAGTGCGTGTGTGTATATATATGCACCACGTCTTTTTTTGAATGCCTACTTTGTTGAAGGACCTAAACCAGGCACAATTTTGAATTCGAGGAAATATAAAGATTAATTTGAGGCCTTGAGGAACATATGCTGTCTCACTGGGGAGGCAAAACATAAACTCATGAAGAAGTAACTATAGCAAGATCCAAATAAATAAAAGAAGTCTTTATAAAGAAGTCAGTACTTGAAATGGGACTTGAACTGTTAGATTTGGACCAGCGATGGTCTGTGATAGTGTTTCTGGAAAGGGGACTACTTCCAAGGCCCAAGTGTGGGCTCCTGCCTAACACTCAGAAATGAATTGTCCAAGGAGACACACGTGCTGACAAGGCAAGAGCCTTTATCAGGAAGGGGTGCCCAGGCAGACAGCAGCAGCGTAAGGGGGCCCAGGAGAATGGCTCCGCTGCGTGGCTAACAGACTCAGATTTTATGGTAATGAGGTTACTTTCCGGGTTGTCTCTGGCCAATCATTCTGACTCAGGGTCCTTCCTGGTGGCCCCCAGGCATAACTCAGCCAAGATGGATTCGAGTGAGATGGATTCTGGGAGACTGGTGGTACATATGGACTGGCATCCCCTCTTTCCTTTTGACCATTCCTGATTTCCTCTGGTTGTTAGTAGCTTATTCGTTCTGTGTTTCTTACCAAAACCACCTGTTGTAAGATAACTCATGCAAGTGGTTATGATTGTGTCTGGCCAGGGTGGGAGGAGGTTTCATTGGGGTTCCTCTAGTGTTTGCTAGGGATGGGTCTTTAAAGTAGAGTGGGTAATCTGAATATATGCATAAGGGGGTTGGGAAGGCTTGGATGTATCCAAAGGACTGCTGCTGCTGCTAAGTTGCTTCAGTCGTGTCCGACTCTGTGCGATCCCTGAGACGGCAGCCCTCCAGGCTCCCCCGTCCCTGGGATTCTCCAGGCAAGAACACTGGAGTGGGTCACCATTTCCTTCTCCAATGAATGAAAGTGAAAAGTGAAAGCAAAGTTGCTTAGTCGTGTCCGACTCTTCGCAACCCCATGGACTGCAGCCTACCAGGCTCCTCCGAAAGGACTACAGTTGTTCATTCCAGAGAAAATTAAGGCTAATGCAAGATACTTAGCTGGGACTTTCCTGGTTGCTGATACCATGTACTGAAGATACAGATCTCTTGAAAAGTGTTTCTTAGGCCCCAGTAGTTGTGGAAAACTGTGATCTCCTGTATACTCTTTTGTAAATTAGTTTATTTCTGTGGGCTGATACTATGTAGATCCAAAAGAATTCACAGGGTTTTGAATTTGCCTGTTGTTAGAGGTCTAGACCCATCTCTTATACACCAGACAGCCCTACCAAGACCCATTCTCCTTTGTTGTAGGAAAGAACCTTTCCAGACGCCGGATAGGTCCTGGATTTGGATCCCCGTTGCCCTTCCCTAAACCCCTCAAGCCAGGAGCGTGGAGGAGGGAGAGAAACAGGTTTCTCCAACCTCCCCGCTTGCCTTCAATTCAGTTCAGTCACTCAGTCGTGTCTGACTCTTTGCGACCCCATGAACTGCAGCACACCGGGCCTCCCTGTCCATCACCAACTCACGGAGTTCACCCAGACTCACATCCATCAAGTCAGTGATGCTTGCCTTACCTGCTGCTTATTTGTCAGCTCAGCCCTGTGCCCACCCCCATCCCACACTGACTCCATGAAAACAAGGTCAGTTTCTTCAGAGATAAAGAGCATTTCACCTATTTGATCAATGAACTTAAACACTCCTTCTTTATGAAAATGGAAAATGAGAGAAAGGCAGAAAAAGTCTGTGTAGGACTTTGGCATTGTGGAACACGAGTTAGTCTGCTTTGGGGACACCATCACTTCCAGAGCAGGGAAAAAAACAAACAAAAGAACACACAAACACACACACACACACAAAACCCAAGACATAGCCATGTGCATTCCACAATTGTTTTTAAGTCTTTATTTAATTTGCTACAATATTGCTTCAGTTTTATGTTTTGGTTTTTTGCTGCCAGGCATGTGGGAATCTTAGCTCCCCAACCAGGGATTAAACCTGCAACCTGCTGCATTGGAAGGCAAAGTCTTAACCAGTGGGCCACCAGGGAAGTCTCTGCTTTCCACACTGAAGCATCTGGGCAGTGAGCCTCTTGTTAAAAATTGCTGGATGGATAATCTCACGAACAATTTCAAGCACTGATTGGTTTGGAGGAGAGAAAAGAAAGATTGAGATTCTCAAACTCAGGCTTCCATCTGTAAAGCAAATCTAGACTATGCTGAAGAACATGACATTTTTGCTTTTTAAGAAGACAAACGTTTTATCCCGAACACAAAACATGGAAGGCCCTTGGTCTAAGGCCTCCCTGTCTAGAGTCCCTTCTAGTCTTACTATTATTTTTTTTGGCGGGGCGGGGGAGATGGTAATTTTCCCATTTCTGGTCTCTTTGTTTCTGCCCTTCAGCTTCAATCATAATGTAAAACTGCTTCCCGTATAGTGAAAAACTCCTTTCCTCACCAGGCACAGGACTCAAATGGTAGAAATGAAAGGAAACGAAAAATCTCCAAATTCACCCTCCTGGCTTTTAAGATAAGGAAAATGAGGCCCTGAAAGATAATGTGGCCTGGTTGAGTATAGGGATGGTAAGAATGGAAGCAAGTGGTGGAAGTTTATACGATCATTCATATAGTATTTGATGGTCAACAGAGAGCCAACATACATGTGATGTCATAAAACTTGTGATGTAGATGATATTAATATGTCCATTTTACAGGCGAGGAAGCTGAGGCCCAGAGAATTCTCCTATGAGGGGAAAGAGCGCATGCCTTTTTATCAGGTCACCTGCCCACGACAAAGCCTAATGACTCTGCAGTACCAAACTCTGCTCTGAAGGGCTGGGCATACAAAGATGAATGGCACTGCCCACATGCTCATACCTATTGGGAAAAGGCTTTCATCTGCCTGTGATGCGGGAAACCTGGGTTTGATCCCTGGGTTGGGAAGATCCCCTGGAGAAGGGAAAGGCTACCCACTCCAGTATTCTGGCTTGGAGAATTCCATGGATCGTATAGTCCATGAGGTTGCAAAGAGTTGGACTCGACTGAGTGACTTTCACTCACTTTACTTCACTCAAGGCCACCCACAGGGTATTCTAATGCTGTCAAAAAAATTACCAAAGTCCTAGAGGGTCTGAGTCCTATAGGGTCATTTGACTCTGTCCTTAACATGGCTGTGTGGAAACTTTAGAAAGGAAGGTACAGTTCTTCTACACAGAAACCTACATTTTAAACTGCGCACAGTGAGAGTCTGTGAAATGTGAAAAGCAGTAAAGTTGGCTCAAGGTTATAGAGACATTTGGAGTTTAATTGGAAATAGAGGTGAGATAGGAACGAATCCACTCCAGTATTCTTGCCTGGGAACTCCCATGAACAAAGCAGCCTGGCAGGCCACAGTCCTTGGGGGTCACAGAGAGTCAGACATGACAACGGCTAAACAATAACAGCAGGGATGAACTGAGGGCTTTCTGGCCTCTTCTTAACCTGTCTTGTACTGTCCTTTGTGAGTAGTACCCTGCCTTTTCATGGTGACACTGACAAGCACAAGCTCTCCCCACCCCCACCCTTTTATTCTTGATAAAAGAATTTGATCAATAACTAGATCATACCCTTCATGGATGGTGAAAAAAAAATCATCTGGAACTTCTGTTCATTTAAGATGAGTAGGCAAACCACTGCCTGTTTTTGTAGGCTCATAAGCTGAGAATAGTCATTACATTTTTAACATTTTATTTCTTTATTTTTGGTTGCACTGGGTCTTCGTTGCTACGCACAGGCTTTCTCTCGTTGAGGGGGAGCTACTCTTCGTTGCAGTGAGTGGGCTTCTCATTGCGGTAGCCTCTCTTGTTGCAGAGCACGGACTTCACGCGTGTGAGCTTCAGTATTTGTAGCTCATGGGCTTAGTTGCCCTGGGGCATGTGGAATCTTCCAGGACTAGGGATCAAACTGGTATCCCCAGCATGGTGAGGTAGACTCTTAACCACTGGACCACCAGGGAAGTCCCTACTTTTTTAAGTGGTTGAAAAATCAAAAGAAGAATATTTTAAGCCATGTGAATACAATGTTAAATTGAAATGTCAAAGGCAATAAAGTGTTACTGGGCTGGCAGGCGCCTTTATCATTTGCATGATGTTTATGGCAGCTTCTGTGCTACAGCAATGGAGCTTCATGGTTGCAGCAGAGATTATATGGCCCTCAGAGCTTTAAATATAAATGGCAACCCACTCCAATACTCTTGCCTGGAAAATTCCATGGACAGAGTAGCCTGGTAGGCTACAGTCCATGGGGTCCCAGAGACTTGGACAGGACTGAGTGCACACACACACACACATTCAGCCTTTAAACATATAACCTTTGTCAGCCCCTCTCTTAGAACGCTAATCATACTGTATGAGAATTGATTCTGTTCACATCCATCTCCCAAGCTAGACTTTTGAGCTTATGAAAGCCTCCATGTTTCTCAGAATGAGGCTTCATTCCTGGCTGGCTTTCTATAAATGTTTGTAGGATGAAAAGAGGAAATGAATGTATGCTGTGAGCTTAGGCAAATCAGTTCCCTTTTCTGGGCCTCAATTTCCCCTTTTGTGAAATGAGAGCATTGGCTACCGTGAACTAGGTCTCTTCTAGCTCCAACATTCTATTTTTTATTTAAAAAAAGCTATAACTAAAAATCAATATATCACATTTAGTTCATTGAATCTTATTTTCCCCCAATTTGGGTTTTCCTTTAGTGGCTTCTGATTACTGGTTGGTTTCCCAGGTCTGTCAACATCGTGAAAGGGATGCCTTGACCAGCTAACTTTAGTCGAGTGTCTGATGTTTAGTCGAGTGGTGTGCTATATGTACATTGTGTGTAATGTGAAAATTCATCGCAAATCAAAAACTTCCTTTCTTCAAGTCCCCTTGTCTTGCATGAATCTAATGACATAAACAATATTCTTAGGGCATGGTCACTGTTAAGAATCTGGGGACTTCCCTGGTGGCCCAGTGGCTAAGACTCCACACTCCCAAGGCAGGGAGCCTAGTCAGGGAACTAGATGCCACATGCCACAACAAAGACCCAGCATGGCTGAACAAATAAATAAATATCTTTCAAAAGAATCTGAAAAAAAAAAAAAGCAGGCCTCCCCTGGCAGTCCAGTGGTTAAGATTCCCTGCTTTCACTGTAAGGGGCCTGGGTTTGATTCCTGCTCAGAGAACTAAGATCATGATGCTCGATGTGGCCAAAAAAAAAAAAAAAAAAGAATCTGAATGTGTGGAATCCAGAGAGCACACTCTGGATTTATGGCCACTTCTCACCTCCATGAAGATGCATCTATGTGATAGGCCTAGAAATGAGTCGTCTGCCCTTACTCAGAATTTTTGCTACTTACAAAAACTTATTAATTGAAAAGTCTTCCTCTAAACCTCACAAGCACTCAGGACCATGCCCTGAGGTGGTGTTCGGTGGATACCTTCACACAGAATTAAGGCCTGATGTGTTATTACAGTGGTTTCATTTAAATCGTTATGCTGCTCTTTTTCCTCCCAGAAGGGTCTCTGCTTCTCCCTAACCCGCAGTTGTCAAGGGGACAGAATCTTAGAATTGAGGCTCATGAGACATGAGGATGCAGGCTTGCCTGTCATTGGGCCCAGTGAAAATTTCATGCACGGAAGTCAAGACCAGCTCTCATGCGTTAGGTGCAATTTGTTTTCTGGATTCTTCTGTTTCCCTTTCTACCCTTCCCCCCCAGGTTTCTAACACTGCCCACTGGTTATCCTGGGCCACTCCTTTGAGGGAGTCAGCGTGGGAAACACTCAAGCTTTCAGTTCAGTATCTCCTTTCCCTTTCTCTTCTAAACAACCAGCAGTGAGGTAGCATGGACAAGGGTAAAGCCCCTAGAATCTGATTAGCCTGAGACTGAGTTTTCCCAGGTGACTCAGTGGGTAAAGAATCCACCTGCAATGCAGGAGACACAGGAGATAAGGGTTTGATCCCTGGGTTGGGAAGATCTCCTGAAGGAGGACATGGCAACCCACTCCTGTGTTCTTGCCTGGAGAATCGCATGGACAGAGGAGCCTGGCAGGCTACAGTCCATGGAGTCACAAAGAGTCAGACACGACTCAAGTGACTTAGCAAGTGGGTCAGTTTCCCCACTGCATTGGTGGAGCTGCAGTTGCTCTTATCTGCTAAATGGAGATAATATTAATACTTCTCATCTACCTCCACTAATCATCCAGTATCCCTTAAAGGCAAAGACCATGCATTATTTATTCTTTTTTATCTCACACTCCTCAGAACAGAGCACGCAGCAAATAACTGACATGGGCCTCATATAAGCAGAATGGAACTGATATTACATAGATTCATGAATGATCATGAAATGTGGAGTGTATGAGCTAACAGGGACTCAAAGCCCTGTCTGTTCAGTGAGAGCAAATGAGAGGCAGATGTACACCACCTCCCACTTGTGTGCTAAACAGACAGAAAGAGTCAGTATATTCTTTCCAGCTGGGTGTCCTTCCTGACCTGGGCTTCACGATCTGCAACAAAGCTCTTTGGAACGCCATTGCCATTCGACTCTGTTATAGCTGGAGGGAAAAAGAAACAACCTATATACTCTTGCTGAATGCAACTTCCACCTTAGAAACCTAGACCTAGGAGCTGCTGCTGCTAAGTCGCTTCAGTCGTGTCCGACTCTGTGCGACCCCATAGACGGCAGCCCACCAGGCTCCACCGTCCCTGGGATTCTCCAGGCAAGAATACTGGAGTGGGTTGCCATTTCCTTCTCCAATGCATGAAAGTGAAAAGTGAAGGTGAAGTCAGTCAGTGGTTTTCTACTCTTAGCGACCCCATGGACTGCAGCCTACCAGGCTCCTTCGCCCATGGGATTTTCCAGGCAAGAGTAATGGAGTGGGTTGCCATTGCCATCTCCAGACCTAGGAGAGATGATATCATTTGGCCAAGGGCACAGAACTAATCGCAGGGTGAGTTGGAGCTAGAATATAGGGGTCCAGGTTCTTCATCCAGTGCTCCGTCCACTGTGTATCAGCTGAGTTCTAACACAAGTCTCGATGCCTTCAAACCAAGGCGTGAGCACTGCAGGATATTTCTAGCAAGGACGCGTGTTTCGTTTTGCTTCCTTTGTTCTTGTCTTGTTTTGTGGAAATGGGAGAACAATTTAGGAGGCAAGTAAATTATTCAATGCACTTTCACTGACAGCAGGCAAAAGAGCAGAGAGGCAAAGGTCCCCAGAGAGCTAGTTAGATAAAAAGAGGACTCTACCCAGGTCTTATAGATCCATAAACAAGTAGTGAAAAAAACAACAGGCTGATAAGTGAGCTAACAGAGATACACTTATCTCTGTTAAGGGTTAGAGGGCATGACCACTCAACAGTTAGAGAGGTCTAGGAGGGCTTAACTGAGGAAGTAATTCTCCCCAAAAAGAGTCCAAGTGCTCCAGAGCAAAGAAGGGAATGGTGGTTGAATCATAGGGAACCGCGTATGCAAAGGCACAAACTGGAAAGAGCCTATACATATAGAGAGACTAGCACAAGTTTGGCGGGGAAGGAATGGTGGATGTGGTGAATTGAGGAGGAGGAGGGGAATAGGGCTGTGTCAGAAGAGGTTTCTGGAGAGATAAGCAAACACAGCCTGCTTTGAAAAAGTCTACAAAGGCTGATAAGACAGATATGTGTGTGTATATTTAATTATAGCACATGATACAATCATCCAAGGCTTTTCAGAGGATCAAAGGAAGTGCAGGGAACTCAGAGGTGATTTCCCACTGGGGGTTAGAGAGTATATCACTGATTAGTCAGGCAGGGTTTGAACTGGTCCTTTTGAACTTGGAGGACTCAGGTAGAAGTTATAGGTCTGCAGTGTAATTACCTACCCAATTGTGTTCTCTCCCTTTATTTTTTTGAATTGGAATACGATTGCTTTACAATGCTGTGTTACTTTCTGCTGTACAATGAAGTGAATCAACTATACGCATACATATATCCCCTCCCTCTGAGACCTGCCACCCCCCAATCCCACCCATCTAGGTCATCTGGGTTTGACATATTTACACTGCTGCTGCTACTGCTAAGTCACTTCAGTCGTGTCCGACTCTGTGCGACCCCATAGACAGCAGCCCACCAGGCTCCCCCGTCCCTGGGATTCTCCAGGCAAGAATTCTGGAGTGGGTTGCCGTTTCCTTCTCCAATGTATGAAAGTGAAGAATGAAAGTGAAGTCGCTCAGTCATGTCCGACTCGTAGCGACCCCATGGACTGCAGTCCACCAGGCTCCTCCGACCATGGGATTTTCTAGGCAAGAGTACTGGAGTGGGGTGCCATTGCCTTAAAATAGGTAGCCAGTGGGAATCTATGGTATGGCCCAGGGAACTCAGCGTGGTGCTCTGTGATGACCCAATTGTGTTCTTTTTGGGTCATATCTTTAATTTAATGGAGCAGATCCTAAACCTCAACACACTGCCCATTCCCCTTCTGTAACACATGGTCTGTTTTGTTCAGCCCTCTATCACCAGTGCCAAGGACAGTGCCTGGCACCCAGGAGGTGCCAAATTAATATTTGTGGAATCGGTCTTTTCAATGATGTACTTTTACCAGAGCAACCACATACTCTAGATTTTTTCAGAGTGTCTTTAAAATATCCTGTCCCTTAGTTGCCATTACAACTGTATCTGTCATGCATCTGTAGTTCTGACTTAGAGAATATGGACACACATGAGAAAGCTTCATTCTCATTTTCAAAAACTTTCCCTATGCCAGCTGGAGTGTTTGGGAGGAAGGTGGGAAGAGAATGTGGTTTTCTGGAGAGCACACCATTTCTGGGCTGGCGGCCGCAGCCACTCCCTTCTGCGTGGTTGGCTGCCCACATGGTCTCAGCAGGGCAACCCCTCTGTCTTGCTCTTTGTCCACGGAACACACAGACTTTGGGAATCGTGGATGAAAGTGGAAAGTATTAGCAACTCGAAAAGGATGTAGCTGGGTGTTTGTGGCCTTATTTGGGTCTTTCCAAATAAGTTTTTGGCTGCTCCACTGGGAGAGAAAAACTTCCACTTCTGCAGAGATGAAAGAATATGCTGTTTCACAGGCTTCACATCTGCTCCACACTCCCCGGAATGTAACATTCAGTGTGCTTGATTCTCATTGCCAAGTGGACCATCATTGTCAACCCTATATGTTCCCCTCCTTCCATTTTCTTTGTTTAGTTTTAGGTTCAAAATTACTAGGTGTGTATAGGTTTTTTTGTTTTTTTTTTTTTGAGTTAAGAAAGAGGCTTGCATTATATTCTGACTTTCCACAGCCTATCTCTTCCTCTCTGAAAATTTTAAATCCCTTTTGTACTTAGAAAACAATAGAGAAGGCTGCCTTTCCTTTTTTTTTTTTTTTCTTTAAAGTTTTCTATTTTGTATTGAGGTATAGTCTAGTCAAGGCTATGGTTTTTCCTGTGATCATGTATGGATGTGAGAGTTGGACTGTGAAGAAGGCTGAGGGCCGAAGAATTGATGCTTTTGAACTGTGGTGTTGGAGAAGACTCTTGAGCGTCCCTTAGACTGCAAGGAGATCCAACCAGTCCATTCTGAAGGGGGTCAGCCCTGGGATTTCTTTGGAAGGAATGATGCTGAAGCTGAAACTCCAGTACTTTGGCCACCTCATGCAAAGAGTTGACTCATTGGAAAAGACTCTGATGCTGGGAGGGATTGGGGGCAGGAGGAGAAGGGGACGACAGAGGATGAGATGGCTGGATGGCATCACTGACTCGATGGACGTGAGTCTCAGTGAACTCCGGGAGTTGGTGATGGACAGGGAGGCCTGGTGTGCTGCGATTCATGGGGTTGCAAACAGTCGGACACGACTGAGCGACTGATCTGATCTGATCTGATAGCCATTAATAAACAATGTGTGATGGTTTCAGGTGAATAGTAAAGGGATTCAGCCATAAATATACTTGTATCCATTCTCTATCCACACTCGTTTCCATCCAGGCTGCCACATAACATTGAGCAAAGTTTCCTGTGCTACACAGTATGTCCTTCTTGGTTACCCTTTTTAAATATAGCAGTGTGTACATGTCCACCCCCAAATCCTTAACCATCCCTTTCTCCCTGAAGATCCCATTCCCCCTGGCAACCATAAATCCATTCTCTAAGTCTATGAGTCTCTTTCTGTTTCATAAGTTAGTTCATTTGTATAATTTCTTTTCAGATCCCACATATAAGGGATACCGTATGATATTTCTCCTTCTCTGTCTGATTTCCTTCACTCAGGATGGCAGTCTCTAGGTCCATCCATGTTCCTGCAAATGACAGCAACAATAAATGACAAATGACATTTGACAATGACAACAAAAAATTATTTCTGTTTTTAATGTCTGAGTAATATTCATATATATATATTTTATATATATATATATGTTTATATACCACATCCTCTGTATCCATTCCTCTGACAATGGACAGGTAGGTTGCTTCCATGTCTTGACTATTGCAAACAGTGCTGCAATTAACATTGGGGTGCATGTATCATTTTAGGCCATGTTTTTCTCTAGGTATATGCCCAGGAGTGGGATTGTAGGGTCACATGGTAACTCTGAACTTTCAGGGGGTTCAGTGGTAAAGAACCCACCAGCCAATGCAGGAGACATAAGAGACTCGGGTTCGATCCCTGGGTCTGGAAGATCCCCTGGAGGAGGGCATGGCAACCTACTCCAGTATTCTCGCCTGGAGAATCCCATGGACAGAGGAGCCTGGCAGACAACAGTCCATAGGGTCATAAAGAGTCGGGAATGACTGAAGTGACTTAGCACGCATGCATGCATAGCAGCTCTATTTTTAGTTTTTTAAGGAACCTCCACACTGTTCTCCATAGTGGCTGTATCAATTTATATACCCACCAACGGCATAGGAGGGTTCCCTAGAGACGACTGACTTTCTTAATGGTTTCATTATCCTCCCATTCACCCCAAATAAAAACTTTCAGAGCTATCTCCTCTACTTCTCTCACCACTTCATCCTCAAGCCCTGTTAATTCTGTCCCCAAATTATTCTCACATGTATCCCCTCTCACCCTCAGTCTCTCAGTCTGGGTCATTCCAGCAGCCTCTTACCTGATTTCCTTAAACTCCAAGATCTCCTAATCAGGTCAGTCTTTGCATTTGCATTGCTTCCTCAACAACAAATGAAACTGTTACACCATCCTCCCCTGAAGCTTATGATACTCTCTTCTTCCAAAGCCATGGGCAGCTCCTCACCACATAGAGAATAAAATGTAAAATCCTTGGTATAGTCAAGACTGTGTTGAATCTTGACAATGCTTTCTCAGTCAACCTTTGGAAATGAAAAACGAATAGAAGAAAATTTAATTTATACAATAAACTGGATATATTACATAAAAACTGTTGTCTAAAAGTCCACCGCAAATGTGTGTCTGTATGTGTATATATATCATGTAGACAGGTAGACGGACAGGTGTGTATATATACACAAATGTTACAGTGATTACTTGAGTTACTGGGCAAGCTGACAAAGTCTCATCATTGTGTGATTTTAGACTGACTACTGAGTGTGTGTGCTGTTTGGAAAAATTACTCAGCAATTCAAAGAAATAAAACAGAAAAGCCACTAAAATGTAAAGTTATTTTTAAGAAATATAGCTTGACTACTGGCCCTGAAGGTGACAAAATGGACAGACAACAGCATCGGTCTTCATAGCTAACGTTTGCTCTGTGCTTACAGTATGCTAGGTCACGCTCTACGACCTTTGCAAGCACCAGCCTTAGAAACATGCTAAGTCCCCTACACATGAGCCTTCAGGTTGGGACCTTTCGAAGAGGTGAACGTGCGTTTGCCTAACCACGTAAGTTAGTTCACGCGTCTGGCATCCATCGTCAAGCGCAAGCATCCTTTACAAGTGGCTGCGCTTTTGCGTCCGTTACTGTGAAGTGCTGTACGGGGTACAGTAGCAGCATATCTTGACTTCAAGCCCGGGATGTCCACAAGCAAGTGTAAAGGCAGCAGGGGTGAGGGTTGGTATTGCTAAGAAGGGCCAGCTGTTGTACTGTACTACTGTACTTTTCAAGGAACTGTACTGTAAAATTAAAATTGCTTTCCTTATTTTCTTTCTTTATTTAAAACATTTATTTATTTATTTGACTGTGCCAGGTCTTAGTTGCTGCAGGTGGGATCTTCAATCAATCTTTATTGTGGCATGTGAGATCTTTGTTTCTTTTTAAATATTCAATATTCTCTTTATTTTTTAATGCTAATTCCTTCAGGTCCACACTTACATTGTTTAGGAGATCCAGTTTAATATAGGTACTGCTAAGTCGCTTCAGTCGTGTCCGACTCTGAGTGACCCCTGAGACGGCAGCCCATCAGGCTCCCCCGTCCCTGGGATTCTTCAGGCAAGAACACTGGAGTGGGTTGCCATTTCCTTCTCCAGTGCATGAAAATGAAAAGTGAAAGTGAAGTCTCTCAGTCATGTCCGACCCTCAGCGACCCCATGGACTGCAGCCTTCCAGGCTCCTCCATCCATGGGATTTTCTAGGCAAGAGTACTGGAGTGGGGTGCCATCGCCTTCTCCGAATATAGGTACTACTAAGAATAAATTCTATCAAATATATTGACTGGAGATGTTAGATATACTTCTTTATGCTGGTGTGTGGAAAACTTTGCCAGACTTAAATATTAAGTCACATTAACTAAATTACTTTAGGTTCTCCATAACATGAATTGATTTTTTTGTTGATATTATTTTCTAAGCTATTATTCAGTTTTGTTATTTATGACTTAGGCATGTGAGATCTTTAGGTGCAGTATGCAGTTTTATTTTTTGTGTTTGTTTTTTATGTATTACCTGTGTGAAAGGTATCATAAGCCTATTACAGCACATTACTATATAGCCGATGATGTTAGTTCGGTTTCTAGGCTAAGTTTGTTGGACTTAGGAACAAATCAGACTTATGAACATGCTCTTGAAACAGAGCTCACTCCTATGTAGGAGACTTACTGTATTGCTTCTCACACCAATCTTATAAAATAGATATTATAGTTTTCTCCACTTAACAAACAAGGAAATGGAGGCACAGGAGAATTAAATAACTTGCCCGAGGTCATGCTGCTGCTGCTGCTGCTAAGTCACTTCAGTCGTGTCCGACTCTGCGACCCCATAGACGGCAGCCCACCAGGCTCCCCCGTCCCTGAGATTCTCAAGGCAAGAACACTGGAGTGGGTTGCCATTTCCTCCTCCAATGCATGAAAGTGAAAAGTGAAAGTGAAGTCACTCAGTCGTGTCTGACTCCCAGCGACCCCATGGACTGCAGCCCACCAGGCTCCTCCATCCATGGGATTTTCCAGGCAAGAGCACATGCAGGGAGTGGTAAACGTAGGCTTTGAATTGAGGCAGCTTGGCTCCTAAGTCCCTGCTCTAAATGACTCCCCCAGGTTATGAGCCACTGGAGAGTTACCTGGGAGAGTCAAGGCCACTTCACAGGACAGGGCACACAGCAAGGGTCTAAGGCCATCAGCGAGAGACTGGCTGGGGACAAGGCTGGGGTGTCAAGACTGGGGACTGGGTGGATGATGTTTATTGACGTCATTTTGGTGCTGGGGATATTTTGACATTTACACTTACTTCATTTCTATGAAGAGTAAAGTGATCAGTTTTCAACTTTTAAAAAAGCATCGTGTATGCTGTGCAGGAGAAACTCAGTCTAACATCAGGATGAAATGAGGGTCAGAGGGTGGACTGAGTCAGAGATGTGATGGAAGATGACAAAGCTGAGGAATGGGGTAAGGTTGTTAAGCACATTCAGAAAAAAGCAAAACAGCAACTAGTGGAAAGCTGCTATATAACACAGGGAGCCCAGCTGGGGGTACTGCAACAACCTAGAGGGGTGGGAAGTAGGGGAGGGAGGGGATATACATATATAATTATGACTGATTCTCTCTGATGTATGGACGAGACCGCCACAACACTGTAAGGCAATTACCCTCCAATTAAAAAAAAAATTCACTGATTTTTTTTTTTTAAAGAGATTGGTTGATATTTAGGGGCACAGAATGTTCATGATGTCAAAATGGGCTAAACAAAATGTTCTCCTTCAGAGAGTAACTTGCAGAGGAAGAGGTTAAGCAGTAAGTGCTAACCACATTCTGCCTTGGGCAGAAGCAGAAGGAAGCCTCCAGCCCAGTGATGGGAGGGAAGATGCTTTCTGTTCTGGTTGTCAGAGGGGCAAAGAATCAAAACACCACTGTTGCAATGGATGAGTTTACAAAGTTACAGGAAGTGTGACCCAACTTGAAAGACAAGACACACTGTGAAAACATCTTCAAGTCATACTTTTTGCTTTGGAGTATTTCCCATCTGGAAACTGAGATTTGATGAAATGGCATCACCTCGGGTATTCCCATGGATCAAAACGAATAGAGTATTGTGAGAAGATTGGGATATAGAACCAGGTTCAAATCAGGCTCCATCACTTGCCAGCTGTGTATCTAAAGGCAAATTTCAACCTCTCTGATCTCAGCTCCTACACTGATCAAAAGAGACTAATAACCCTACCTAAGTCCCAGGGTTGTTGTGGGCCTTCAACTGTGACTCAGCTAGTCGGCATTCAGTAAATATTCATCAAATGGCAAGAGTGGTTAGTGGGATTACAGCTGAGTCTTTGTTTTATTTTTCTGCATTTCTTAAATTTTCATGAATATAAACCATGTTTGTAATTAAAAATAAAAACAATAAAACATTCCTTTTTAAAAGGGACAGGCATATATATCAATGGTGCTCTCTCAATTCATCCCACCCATACATCAAATAGATAGCTAATGGGAAGCTGCTGTTAGCACAGGGAGCTCAGCTCAGTGCTCAGCGCTCCTACCGACGTAGAGGGGGTGGAATGGGGTGGAGTAGGAAGGAGGCTCAAGAAGGAGGGGATATATGTAGACATATAGCTGATTCCCTCGTGGCTCAGACGGTAAGGAATCTCCCTGCAATGTGGGAGACCAGGGTTTGATCCCGAGGTTAGGAATATTCCTTGGAGAAGGGAATGGCAACCCACTCCAGTATTCTTGCCTGGAGAATTTCATGGACAGAGAAGCCTGGTGGGCTAGAGTCCATGGAGTTGCAAAGAGTTAGACACAACTGAGCGACTACCACTTTTTAACATAGCTGATCCATATTGTATAGCAGAAACTAACACAACATTGTAAAACAATTATACTCCAGTTAAAAATTCTTTTTAAAAAAACCACACACCCAGAAAAGGGACAGGCAGTAATTTCTCATATTTTCACATTTGTTTTCCCCACCGTTGTCTCTTTCATGTCTCTTTCTGCTGTGTAGAGCTTGGGTCCTCTGTAGACAGCGATAGTCAGAGGATGTCATGGGGTGCTGGCCACTCTCTAGACTCTGGCAGGGCTTTGCGGGGTCAGGCCCCCGAACCCAGGCCTGCGGCACTTAAGTGAGGCTGAGATCAGTGGTAGCTCAGTGCCCACAGGAAGCTGTCTTCTCTCTATCGCGCATTGATCCCTGTCCTGCTGTTCCCTCATCTGCCACTCAGCTGGATGCTCCCCGCCACTCCCTGCCCTCGGAGAGCTCCATTTGGTGCCTCCTGCTGGTCTCCATTTATTCACCACCAAGGCCTGGAGGCGCTGACACAGGCTGCAGGAGTCCTGCCTGCAGTTGGTGAAACCAGGGAGCATGTGGTCAAGTACATTACACAAAAGAACACTGGCAGGAGACCAGCTTCAACTCTCAAAGCTTCCCCTGGTTCTTTACTTTCTCTTTATAATTTTAGGTATGTGGGTCTCACAGTTTGCCTTCTGGAGCTGCTTAGCAATAAGAGAAAAGATGGACATGGGGATGGGAGGCAGAGTTACACCAGTCTCTGAAGCCATCCAGCACCAGGAGGCATAACCGAGGGCCCAGTCGAGTTTGCAGCGACCCAGTCTGCCCGCCCTCTTGCACGAAGGCCTCATCTCAGGCAGGGCGGAAGGGGGAGAGCCACAGAGCCAGGATCGCTCTGAGTGTGTGGCTTTTGGGAACACAAGGTGTGGTTCATCGGCTTCCTCTCAAACCCACTCCTGCTGGCAGGCTCCCCTCTCTGCAAACATCGTTGCTGTCCACCCAGCTGCCCAAGTCAGAATTCTAGATGTCCCATTCGACCGCTCCCCCTCCTTTATATCCCACAGCAAATTACACATGCAACCCTGCTTACTGCTTTAAAGTGACTCTCAAATCCATCCACGTCTCTCCATTTCCACTGCTACCAGCTAGCCGAGACAAGCAAACTCTCCTGCCTCTAAAACTGCTTTCAGAAATAGGACGGTCATTTGAATGCCAGGTTACCCCAGATGACAGCTAGAGAGGATAAGCAACATGCAAAGGTCACACGGGTGGTCAGTGGCTGACAGACCCAGAGGAGAGTTCAGATTTCCTGGTCCCAGGTCCAGCCCTGCTGGGGACACCTCCAAGCTCCAGGTATGCCGTCATTCGCTCTGCTGGATTGAGACCCTCATAGGTGCCAGACTCAGTGAGAGACGCAATCATTGTCTCCGTCTGGGGGGTGCCTCCCCCTGTTGGATTATGGTTTTCTGCCTCTTAATTTATGTCTTGATCCTGCCTGTTCTCAATGGCAGAGTAGGACATCTCTCTGGCCCCGGCCAGCCCTCACATTCCAGCATTCCGCAAGTTGGCTTCTGCATGGTCTACTCAAAATAGCTTCTGAGCCAGGGAAGCCAACAGAAAATATACACAATGAGGCACTTCTTCCGAGGAAAGGACTCTACAGGAGTCTAACACTTAAAGAGAAAATGCTTCCCTCTGGACCAGATTTATAATCTATGTGGGAAAGGGGGACAGGAAAGTTGGTCTGGTTCCATTTTTATTCCATAACTTCCTGGGAAATACCCAGAGCACTCAGGATTTCCAACTGACTCAGTGCATGTTAATAAAGGGGTACCAGGTGGCTCAGTGGTAAAGAATCCGCCTGCAATGCCGGAGACGAGGGTTCGATCCCTGGGTCGGGAAGATCCCCTGGAGGAGGAAATGGCAACCCTCTCCAGTATCCTTGCCTGAAAAATCCCATGGACAGGGGAGCCTGGTGGGCTAGAGTCCACGGGGTCACAAAAGAGTCAGACACGATTTACAAACTAAACAACAAACACACGCCAGCACGGTGACGGGCTCTGGGAGCACAATGGGGCTCCATTGAGAGAGATCCACAGAGAGACATCCTGTCCTAGGGGGACTGATAAGGTGATGGGATCTGCCCTAAGCTATTACGTAGCTGCCTTTGAAGTATATTCATTTCTAGATACAACTTTTACAGATTTCAAATACAGGATTATAGAATCATAGGTGCAAAGAGACATAGAGGAGATATTCCTCTGGCCCAATGCCTTTCTGTCCTGAGTTGAGGTTCACATCTCTTTTACAATATCCCCATCAAGTGATTATGTGGTCCCTCCTTGGATACCTCCAATAATAGGTGATTTGCTGCCTCCAAGATGATCTATTTTTTTTTTTAAACTTTACAATATTGTATTAGTTTTGCCAAACATCAAAATGAATCCACCACAGGTATACCTGTGTTCCCCATCCTGAACCCTCCTCCCTCCCTCCCCCCCATACCTTCCCTCTGGGTCGTCCCAGTGCACCAGCCCCAAGCATCCAGTATCGTGCATCGAACCTGGACTGGCGACTCATTTCATACATGATATTATACATGTTTCAATGCTATTTTATTTATTTTTTGGCCACTCCATGCAGCATGTAGGATCTTAGTTCCCCAGCCAGGGATTAAACCTGTGCCTCCGCAGTGGAAGCGTGGAGTCTTAACCACCGAAACACCAGAGAAATTCACACGGTGATCTATTCTATCTGTAAACAGCAGAGGAAGTTAGAAGTTTCTTCTGTATGTTGAACCAAGTTCGGTTTCCCTAAAATTCACCCTGCGTTCTGCCCTCTGAGCCTACACAGGTCAAGACAGTGTCTTCTGCTCTAAGTTGCCTCTAGGCTACATGAACATGGTTCTAATGTCCCTCCAAGCATTCTCTTCTCCAGACCAAACATCACCACTTGATTCAATTTCTTCCCTCCACACGTGGTTTTGAGCTCTTTCTCTAGTCTAATGGCCAACAGAGCTACTGTCTCCCACTCTCTGGAAACATGAAAAGAATCTTCTTGTAAACAATGTTATCCTCCTTGAGTCTCCCATATTCTCCCATGGGACCATAGAGCAAATGTCTCCCATCCCTGCAATAACCCCCTCACAAGCATAGCTCTGTAGATAGCTTTGCAACAAAGCAGGTCAACTTTATTACTCACAAACGAGAGCTAATAATATTGAACTTTCAGGGTTGTTATAGATATTAAAAGAGACATGAATGATGAGTTAAATGCTTCAGGAAACACTGGCTGAACAGCCACCATGTACCGTGCACTGCTGGGCTCTTGGGTATACACAATCCTGAAAAAGACAGAAAAGACCTCCCCCCTTATGGAGCTTACAGCCTTGAACCTAAGGATAAGCAGCTCTCCAAGGATCACAGACTTTGAGCTGAAGTCTAGAGTTCCCCATGACCTAAGCTTGAAGCTCAAAATCATACCTACTGTTATGAGTATCACCATGAACATAGATGCAACCATATTAATGCCAACTAGGCCTTTAGTGGTACAATTTCCTTATGAGACTACTGCTTTTAGAAACAGAAGACCATACTGGTATTTCTTATGAATAATAACCATTATATCACAAGTTGTCTCATTTTCTCCTTCTAGAAACCCCATTTCCCATAAATCAAGGCATTTTATACATGAACCAAGTTAGTTTCCATGCAGTTTGTTTCTTCAAATCTTCACCTCTTCCTAACTTGGTCAAACCAAGTGAGAAACCCTAGTGCAGAGCAGCAGCTTCACAGAGGAAGGGGTGCTTGTGGTTAAGCACTGTGCTAAGGCTCCTCTGCCCAGCTGTGTGCTCGGGCGATTATCCTGTCCACGAAGTTGGCTTCAGCCATCATCTTATTCCTCGGGCTATGGACAACAGGGTGTGCTTCTGACATCAAGGAGACGTTCAGCTTTCATGCAGCTGTGTCTTGGCTTCCTCATTATTTCACACCACAGTTTCAAAAGGGTTTGGTCAAGGAACTGATAGAAATGGAAGAGTCATTTACTGCAAAACCCCGAGTCTTTTGGCTCAGTTAAAACCACTGATCTTCCTGTTTCTCTGTTACCTCAGATAAGTCACCATCTTGAGTGCGGTGTGCGTGAAACCACCATCTAATAGCTCACTAGGGGAAGGGATGTCATTACCTGCGTCAGAAGAACAGAATATATTTAGCAGAATATTTTGCATATCAGAGAAGATGCTCTGTGTCTGCCATGATGCTGGAATGAGAGTTAAGATCTCTTTCATTAAGCCCCTTCCACTGATCCTATCTGCTGACAAAATTTTCAAACGCTCTTTATGTCTTGGTGTATTAATCATCAAAATATTTACAATGGCTAAGGGAGCTGCTCTGCTACCTACGAAACCCTGACCCAGAAGCAGGTCATTTATGAATGGTTTAGCATCAGGTTCCCCACGAACATGCCACACTTGGCGGGTGAGGAGGCAGCCACCTTTCCAGCCACACCCTGTGTCCCAGGAGGAAGGGAGGCGGGGCAGTGGCCCACCAGCAGGTCAGCGGGGGACCGGCTATCTGAGGCCAACCAACGCTCCCACAGCCCTGCTGCCATGTCATTCCGCCTGGATGGGGTTCTGACTTAGAGGTGTTTAGTCATAACCCCACAGATGGTAGCTTCACCCCATTGGCTTCTCAGCCAAGCACATACACCAAATGCCTGAACCTGCGGTTCCTCTTGTACTGAGCAGGGTTACCATGACAACAACACATCATCAGTAGGGTAAAACTAACCTGTCTCATGATGGTCTAAACCCAGCCCACGTTCCCTATTAGGGAGTGAACAATCCAATGCTTGGTGAATTCTGCTTCACAATGATATAGGAACAGCTGACGTTGAAGGGTCAAAATGTCCCTTAGAAGAAATGGAGTAGCCCTCATAGTCAACAAAAGAGTCTGAAATGCAGCACTTGGATGCAGTCTCAAAAATGACAGAATGATCTCTGTTCATTTCCAAGGCAAACCGTTCAGTATCACAGTAATCCAAGTCTATGCCCCGACCAGTAATGCTGAAGAAGCTGGACAGTTCTATGAAGACCTACAAGACCTTCTAGAACTAACACCCCCAAAAGCTGTACTTTTAATTATGGGGGACTGGAATGCAAAAGTAGGAAGTCAAAAGATACCTGGAGTAACAGGCAAGTTTGACCTTGGAGTACAAAACGAACCTGGTCAAAGGCTAACAGAGTTTTGCCAAGAGAACTCAGTGGTCACAGCAAACACCCTCTTCCAACAACACAAGAGAAGACTCTACACATGGACATCACCAGATTGTCAACAATGAAATCAGATTGATTATATTCCTTGCACCAAAGATGGAGAAGCTCTATACAGTCAGCAAAAACAAGACTGGGAGCTGACTATGGCTCAGATCATGAACTCCTTATTGCCAAATTCAGACTTAAATTGAAGAAAGTGGGGAAAACCACTAGATCATTCAGGTATGACCCAAATCAAATTCCTTATGATTACACAGTGGAAGTGACAAATACATTCAAAGGACTAGATGTGATAGACAGAGTGTCTGAAAAACTATGGAGGGAGGTTCGTGATATTGTACAGGAGACAGGGATCAACCACTCCCAAGAAAAAGAAATGCAAAAAGGCAAAATGGCTGTCTGAGGAGGCCTTACAAATAGCTGTGAAAAGAAGAGATGCAAAAGGCAAAGGAGAAAAGGAAAAATATACCCATTTGAATGCAGAGTTCCAAAGAATAGCAAGGAGAGATAACAAAGCCTTCCTCAGTGATCAATGCAAAGAAATAGAGGAAAATTATAGAATTGGAAAGACTAGAGATCTCTTCAAGAAAATTAGAGATACCAAGGGAACATTTCACGCAAAGATGGGCACAATAAAGGACAGAAACGGTATGGACCTAACAGAAGCAGAAGATATTAAGAAGAGGTGGCAAGAACACATAGAACTATACAAAAAAGATCTTCATGACCCAGATAACCATGATGGTGGGATCACTCACCTAGAGCCAGACATCCTGGAATGTGAAGACAAATGGGCCTTAGGAAGCATCACTACGAACAAAGCTAGTGCAGGTGATGGAATTCCAGCTGAGCTATTTCAAATCTTAAAAGATGATGCTGTGAAAGTGCTGCACTCAATATGCCAGCAAATTTGGAAAACTCAGCAGTGGCCACAGGACTGGAAAAAATCAGTTTTTGTTCCAATCCCAAAGAAGGGCAATGCCAAAGAATGTTCAAACTACCACACAATTGCACTCATCTCACATCCTAGCAAAATAATACTCAAAATTCTCCAACCCAGGCTTTAACAGTATGTGAACTGTGAACTTGCAGATGTTCAAGTTGGATTTAGAAAAAACAGAAGAACCAGAGATCAAATTGCCAGCATCTGTTGGATCATGGAAAAAGCAAGAGAGTTCCAGAAAAACATCTACTTCTGCTTTATTTACTACACCAAAGCCTTTGACTGTGTGGACCACAACAACCTGTGGAAAATTCTTTAAAAAAAAAAAAAAATTCTGGTATTTTGGAAATACCAGATGACCTGACCTGCCTCCTGAGAAATCTGTATCCAGGTCAAGAAGTGATAGTTAGAGCTGGACATGGAACAACAAACTGGTTCCAAATCAGGAAAGGAGTACACCAAGTAGGTATATTGTCACCCTGCTTATTTAACTTAAATGAAGAGTACATCATGCAAAATTCCAGGCTGAATGAAGCACAAGCTGGAATCAAGATTGCCGGGAGAAATATCAATAACCACAGATATGCAGATGACACCACCCTTATGGCAGAAAGTGAAGAGGAACTAAAGAGCCTCTTGATGAAAGTGAAAAGAGGAGAGTGAAAAAGTTGGCTTAAAGCTTAATATTCAGAAAACTAAGATCATGGCATCTGGTCTCATCACTTTATGGCAAATAGATGGGGAAACAATGGAAACAGTGTCAGACTTTATGTTGTTGGGCTCCAAAATCACTGCAGATGGTGACTGCAGCCATGAAATTAAAAAATGCTTGCTTCTTGGAAGAAAAGCTATGCCCAACATAGAAAGCATATTAAAAAGCAGAGACATTACTTTGCCATCAAAGGTCCATCTAGTCGAAGCTATGATTTTTCCAGTGGTCATGTATGGATGTGAGAGTTGGACCATAAAGAAAGCTGAGCACCGAAGAATTGATGCTTTTGAACTGTGATGTTGGAGAAGACTCCTGAGAGTTCCATGGACTGCAAGGAGATCCAACCAGTCAATCCTGAAGGAAATCAGTTCTGAATATTAATTGGAAGGACTGATGCTGATGTTGAAATGCCAATATTTTGGCCACCTGATGCGAAGAAGTGACATTGGAAAAGACCCTGATACTGGGAAAGATTGAAGGTGGAAGGAGAAGGGGACAACAGAGGATGAGATGGTTGGATGGCATCACCGACTGAATGGACATGAGTTTGAGCAGCTCTGGGAGTTGGTGAAGGACAGGGAGGCCTGGAGTGCTGCAGTCGATGGGGTCGCAAAGAGTTGGACGTGACTGAGCGACTGAATTGAAGCATTATTCTTTTTCACAGGAGAAAACTGGTTAGAGAGGACAAGTGGCTAGCTCAAAGTAATTTAATACAAATGCCGGGATTTAGGCCCACTCCAGGGCCTGGGATCTTGTTATTCCCTTAATCTAGAAACTCGTACACATAAGTCCCAATTCAGAATAGAAGGGCCTGCTCTCAGGACATCCTTTCTTACCTACTTTTTCATTCCCTTTCACTGTTTGTATCCTTTTCCATCTGTTTTAGAGGATTTAGTTCCTATGAGGAAAAGATAACATACTCATCCTTGTATTCCTCCCAAGAGAACACAATAAGGTCTCAATAAGTACATTTTAAGTGAGAAACATACACAAACCAAAATACAATGTTATAGTTAGAATTTCTTTTTAAATTAATTTTTATTAAGGTATAGTTGCTTTATATGGGCTTCCCTGGTGGCAATGAATCTGCCTGTCAATGTAGGAGATGCAAGAGACTCAGGTTCGATTTCTGGGTTGGGAAGATCCCCTGGAGAAGAAAAAGGCAACCCGCTCCAGTATTCCTGCCTGGAAAATTCCACGCACAGGGGAGCCTGGTGGGCTACAGCCCATGGGGTTGCCAAGAGTCAGACACAACACGACTGAGCGACTGAGCACAGGAACACAGATTTGCTTTACAACGTTGCATTAGTTTCTACTCTGCAGTAAGGTGAATCAGCTATAAGTATACATATATCCCCTCCTTATTGGACTTCCTCGCCATTTAGGTCACCACAGAGCGTTAAGTAGAGTTCCCTGTGGTATACAGTAGGTTCTCATTAGTTATCTACTTTATACTCAGCATCGATAGTGTACATGTGTCAATCCCAACCTCCCAGTTCCTCTTACCCTCTGTTTCCCCCTTGGTATCCATACATTTATCCGCTATGCCTGTGTCTCTATTTCTGGTTTGCAAATAAGGTCATCCATACTGTTTTTCTAGGTTTCCACATAAATGCATTAATGGGCTTCCCAGGTGGTGTTAGTGGTAAAGAACTTGCCTCTCAATGCAGGAGACATAAGAGATGTGGGTTCGATCCCTGGGTTGGGAAGATCCCCTGGAAGAGGGCATGGCAACCCACTCCAGTATTCTTGCCTAGAAATCCCATGGACAGAGGAGCCTTCGAAGCAACGGTCCATAGGGTCACATAAAGGCAGACATGACTGAAGGGACTTCGCAGGCATGCATTAATATCTGATATCTGTCTTTCTCTTTCTGACTTACTTCACTCTGTATGACTATCTCTATGTCTATCCACATCTCTACAAATGGCCCGATTTTGTTCCGTTTTATGACTGAGTAATATTCTGACTCCTACTTCAAAATGACAGAGTCTCTCGTTTTTAAATTAATAATGAATCAAATCACCTTACAGAGCCCATGTGGTAGAAACCATGGAATGACTAAACAGTAAACCCCCTTTCACTGTGGTTCCAAATTGTCTTGCTGTCCAAAGCCAGAGAGAATGAGATCCTCCCATTCTTAGTGTGTGCCACTCACAAGGAGCTGAACAGAGACATGCAGTTGTTCCAATATGAATACAGGGACTTGCTGCTCTATGCAAATAAAGAATGTTCCCCAGAAATGCAAGAAACTGGTAGGACTTATTGTGCAGAATGTAGGGGAAGAAAGCTCTCCTCTTCATACAAGCTTGGCTTTGCTTAGAGCAGTTGCAGACTGAGGAGCTCTTGGCTTTAGTATTTCAGACTCTAACACCTGAAAGTCATCATTCCAGTTGGAATGGACAAAGTGCGGAACAAATAGGTGTACAGGGATCAGACAGCCAGAAAAGAAAGCAAGCTGGGATGGTGATAACTCTCCACATTGACAGAGCATTTCCTAAGTTCCCAGCTCTTACTTTGTTTTAATCCTTACAATAGTCTGAGAGGTAGGTACATTTTAAAGATGAAGAAGAGAAGCTTAGAAAAGTTAAGTAACGTGCCCAAGGCTGCCTTGTTGGTAAATGTAGAGCGAAGAGAATTGAACCCAAATTTCTCTGACTCCAAAGTCTAAGCTCTTAACCATTAATGCTAATCATTAACCACACTTATCTAACCATTTCATCTGGGTGGCCAAGGACTAGAGGGCAAATACTAGAAACACACTGCTTCTTATTTATTGTCTTTATATGTATGTATATTAAATGCATAATTCTTGTCTTGTAAGATGGATGGTATCATTCTAAATTAATCCTTTTGTTGTTTAAAAGTCCAAACTAATAACTTCCTCTAAACAGTAGACAAGGACAGATGGATTCAGGGTCTCCAAACTCATAATTTTATTCAAGAAACTAATGCCCAGAACAGGCCGACCAGACACACAGCAGTCATTACAGACTTGAGCCTGATGAAAAATGCTACTCGTTTCCCTTGTGTTTGAGAGTGGCTTATGATCTACTGGGGATGTCATGTGTATTATTTCATGTTATCTTCTAAAAACTAAGGAGGTACATAAAGTAATATTACCTCTATTCTACAAATGAGGAGACCCTTCCAGAATTGTAAGCCTATTAAGTGGTAGAACTGGGACTTCAGTTCAGGTCCTGAGAATTCAAATCCCAAATAAATGAACTTCCAGCCTTTTTAGCCTTACAATAAGGAAGATGGAACTGTGCTCAAATCTTGGCTCTATTATACATCCCTCTGAGCCTTCTCCTCTCTCAAACAAGGGATGAGGATGTCTGCATCACAGGATCTGAAACTAAATGGAATGATGTAGGTGAAGCCATTTAAAGTACTGAACAGGACAGATGTAGATCCTGCCCTCACGGACCTTATAGTCTGGAGTTAGGAGATGAGCCGTGGAAAATAAGCATCCACTAACTACACCCTTAATGATCAAGTTACAATAATCATAAATGTTCTAAAGGAAAAACACAGTACTTTGCAGGTGAAGAATAGGGTAAGCTAGCCTCCTGCGTGGCCAAGGGAAGGCCTGCCTAGTCAATGACAGCACTGCCGAGACCTGAGGGATGAGTAGCAATTAGCCAAAGGATGTGGGTGAGGGGGGAGGCGGGTGTGTGGTTTGTACCAGAGGGTGCTCCAGGCTAAGGAACATCATTGATGTAGAAGCTTAGAGCCCTTGAGGAACAAAGAAATGACTTGTGTGGCTGGAGTGTAAACAGCTCCAGGAAGAAGGATGTGAAACCGTGCTGGTGAGGTAGGCAGCCTCCAGGCCACGTAGAGCCTTGCAAGTCAAAAATTTTGAACTTATCCTAAAAACTTTGAGAAGCAATCAGAGGGCTTCAGGCAAGGGGGCAACTTTAGATTTGAGCTTTTAAAACATGCAGTTCCTCATTTGAAAAACTTAGAGTCTTTTTAAAAGCTTTGCATTTTTTTTTTTCTTAAAAAACACTTCTTTAGCACAATTTACATTGGGGAGAGCAATACAGGCTGTGTGTTTGAAACACAGGAGATGACCCAGACGGGGGCAAGTACCAGGTCCTTCTTTGGCTACTTTCAGCATCTAGGACATGTCACCTCAAATGCTATTTCTGTTCTTGCCACCTAATACAGTTCTTTCTCTCTCTGAGCAAGAATTAACTTCCAAATCCCCAAAGGAGATTGGAAACCACAGGGTACACATTTCTGAGAAGCTCATTTATCCGCTCTCTGTGTTGAGCAAACATTGATCAAGCATCAGTCATGTACTCAGCATCATATTTGGTGCTGGGAGTACAGAGATGGGTAAGAGAGAGTCCTTGTCCTTTAAGTGCTTACAGTCTGGGATAGAGCTAAGCCAGAAAAATAACTCAGTAATCACAGTAATTACAAGTAATTATAAGAGAAGAAATGGGGAGGGAGTAACTCACAGAGCTGAGAGTCAAAGGAAGTTTTAGAAGAGGTGATTGAAACATACTGTGTGCTCAATACACATTGAGTAAATGAAAGTTTGAGCTCAGTCTTTTCTTCTGGCTCTTTTGAGATATAATTTACATATAACATTGTTTAAGCTTAAGGTATACCACTTGTTAATTTGATACACTGATATATTGCAAATGATTTCCACCATAATATTATTAAATTGAGTCTTGAAGAATGAGGGGAAGTTGAGCAGACAGAATGAGAGGAGTATGGAAGGAGCAAGACCACAAATATTTTTTTTAAAAAAGTGACTTTCTGAGATTATTTTATCATCTGTCAGCTGGATGGGCTGAAAAGGAGAGATTAGGTGTGAAGAGACCAAGTGAAAACCCAGGGCAGTAGACGAAGAGGATTTAAGGTGAAGGGGATTTAAAGTTCACTCAGCTGTAATCCCAGCTGTGCTCAGGTTTCCTGACCCCGAGTTGCACTAGATGGTACAGTGTATGGCTTGTGAGTGTTGCTGCGTTGCCCGGTGAATGGATGTGTCTCTCTGTCACTAAAGCAGAGACCATCTCATCTACTGAAACCCTTAGAGCATCGAGTGTTGTGCTCTGTACCCTCTGTGTACCCATCAAAAGCCGGGTTGACAACTGGATGCACTGAGCTTGTGTGGGGCTGGGGCAGCCTTCTCTCCTCCCATAAGAGAGAAGGCAGCACCTTAAACTCAACCCAACCTGTTTATTTTTCCCCTCAAGTCGGATATGTTCTTTCATTTGTTCAGTTGTACCCACCCAACCCACCCTCCCCCAGCTAGACACATCAAGATAAAATTGGAAGCCAAGGACAAAATTAGGAGGAAAATTCACTTTTTCAAGTTCTTAAGAACTATACTTTTTCCTCCAAGACCTTCAAAAGAGTTTTTCTCTCATTCACACATGGGAAGGAGTAGGTGATCTTAAGCTCCAGTGATGCCATTTCTCTGAATCTGCTCTAGAAATACACCCACACAGGTACATAAAGAAGCATCTATAAGCATATTCTTCATAAGACAGGAAAAGTGGAAATAGCCTAAAAGTCAATTAACACAACACAGGCTAAATAAACCTAAATAGATAAATGGTTTATTCAGAACATGGAATATCATGCAACAGCTAAAATGAATGAAATAGTTCTCTAAGCATCAATACAGAAAGCACGCCAAGACTGATTGTTTAGTAAAAAAGGCAATCTGAAGAATAATCAGTTTCGTATCATATCAGTTCATTTCAGTTCAGTTCAGCCGCTCAGTCGTGTGCGACTCTTTGCAACCCCATGAATCGCAGCACGCCAGGCCTCCCTGTCCATCACCAACTCCCGGAGTTCACTCAAACTCACTTATGTAAAAAAACAGCAAACAACATACCAACAACCTAAATCAACAAGCTGTTGCTTATAGCTACAGTGTTGCTGTTTAGTTGCTAAAAGTGCTCAGATGGTAAAGCCTCTGCCTGCAATGCTGGAGACCCGGGTTCGATTCCTGGGTCGAGAAGATCCCCTGGAGAAGGAAATGGCAATCCACTCCAGCACTCTTGCCTGGAAAATCCCATGGACGGAGGAGCCTGATAGGCTACAGTCCATGGGATGGCAAAGAGTCGGACATGACTGAGCTACTAGCTACTAGACTGTAGCTCCTTAGGCTTTCACTGTCCATGGGATTTTCCAGGCAAGAATATTGGAGTGGGTTGCCATTTCTTTCTCCAGGGGACCTTCCAGACCCAAGGATCGAACCCGAGTCTCCTGCATGGCAGGTGAATTCTTTACCACAGAAAGAATTAAATGCACAGAAAAATGGTCTGAGAGAATACATTCAAAACTAGTAACAGTGGTTACCTGTGGGAAGGTGGGAAGGGACCCAGGGTTGGGAATGATGGTCAAAAAATTTACTATTATCTGTATTTAAATTTTTTCACAAGGGTAATAGTTCATTCATGTGTTCATAATTTAATTAAAGAATTTAAGGTAAGAAAATCATTGAGGATATACAGAACTGCTTTCTTTTAAATTAACTATCTAATTGATGGATTTTTGGTTGCGCGGGGTCTTCGTCACTGCACAAGGGTTTTCTCTAGTTGTGGTGAGCTGGGGCTCCTCTTCGTGGTGGTACACATGCTTCTCACTGCAGTGGTGTCTCTTACTGCCCCCCACAGGCTCTAGGCACACGGACGTCAGTAACTGCGGCCCTCGGGCTCTAGATCTTGAGCTCAGTACTGGTGGTGTATGGGCTTTGTTGCTTCATGGCTGTCAAATCTTCCTGGCCAAGGGATTGAACCCGTGTTCTCTGTGTTTGCAGGTGGATTTTTATTCCCTATACCACCAGGGAAGTCCAGTACTGTTTTTAACAGTGAAAAGTTGAAACAATTAATACCTAAATATCTAGCAACAGAAGTATAATTAAATCAATCATAGCATGATCTATATGGCAGAATTTAGTTACAATGATGCTGTTCATTTTTATAAGCACAGGTGTAAAGATGTTAATTGATAGTTTCATTTAAAAGGAAGTAAATGCTAATTATTATGTTCTGAATTATCTCATTTTTGTTAACAAGTGTATTCACAACAAGATTTGAGATAATTTTATATAAAAGGTTTATAACTGTTTCTAAATACTTCAGTGGGATTCTGGTTGTGCTTTTTTTTTCTTTATTTCCTAATTTATCTATAAGAAATAAGTAATAAGAAAATCCTATTTAAAACTGTGAATAAAATGAGGAAATTGAGGTAGGAATGATGAAAAAGAGAGAAAGGTTAAGAGGAAGAAATGCATAGTAGTGGACAAGGATGATAAAGTAGGAAAAATATGTTTATTGGGATTTTTTTCTTGAAGAGGTTTTCTTATTTTCCAGAGAGTTAAGGGGGAAAATATTTTTGTTCTCAGGGTTTTTCAGTATACTTTCCAAGCCATCAAATTTCTAAATATAACCAAAGATGATGATTTTATAAGTGAGCCAATATAAACATAGGAGATGTTTATACTTCTACATTAGCAACATGGCATTAGTTCTTTCAAATTGATTCTTTTTCTTCTAAAAAATTTCCATTTTGAGTCCCCTTTTAAAATATAACATTCTCTCACCCCTAACACCACCCCTGCCATGGCATTAAGGTTCAAAAGTCAGAACAAGATCAACATAGCAACATTTAGGAATGAGGGTGGGGTGGGTGGAGGAGGGAGAGGGAGGTAGGAGAAGGTTAAGCATTTGGGTAGGAAAAGGAGATAGGACTTTCTTGTAGAGTGTTACCCTAAGGTAGGACTACCCAAACTCTAGTATATACTCCGAACATCTAGGGATCTCACCAGTCCATTCTGAAGGAGATCAGCCCTGGGATTTCTTTGGAAGGAATGATGCTAAAGCTGAAACTCCAGTACTTTGGCCACCTCATGCAAAGAGTTGACTCATTGGAAAAGACTCTGATGCTGGGAGGGATTGGGGGCAGGAGGAGAAGGGGACGGCAGAGGATGAGATGGCTGGATGGCATCACTGACTTGATGGACGTGAGTCTGAGTCAACTCCGGGAGTTGGTCATGGACAGGGAGGCCTGGCGTGCTGCGATTCATGGGGTTGCAAAGAGTCGGACACGACTGAGCGACTGAACTGAACTGAACTGAGGGATCTCATGAAGAGACAGGTCTGGGGCAGGACCCCCAGGCAAAGCTCATGGCTGCTGGTCCATAGACGACTTTGAGCACCAAAGTCTTAGAGTCTGAGAATTTGCTGTTCCACCTTGGTCCATATGCATTTCAAATTGGAAGCCTCTGTGGTGATAACCTCTTTCTTCCTAGTCTGATGGGCTTTTTTGTTTGTTTGTTTGTCAAAATATCAAATAGTGGAAACTCTTCAGAAAGCATTTTAGGGACCTTCCTGGTGGTCCAGAGACTAAGACTCCACACTTCCAGTGCAGGAGGCCCAAGTTCCATCCCTGGTGAGGGACCTAGATCCCACATGTGGCAACTAAGACCCAGTGCAGTCAAATAAATTTTTAAAAATTGTAGCAATACATTTAATTTCTAAAAAATCATTTTACCATATACAAGGGGCAGTTCAAGGCCCTATGCATTTAACTGAGTAAAAAGGGAAGCAGAACATGGAATAGGCATGAACCCCTAATACACAAATGTTACTTGTTACAGAGGGTGTGGTTTTATGGAAAAAGCCCTGGACTAGATGACAGGGGCCCTGGTTTCAATCCTGGTGATCATTAGCTATGTTCATTGGTGCCAGTCATTTCTCTCTCGGGTTTTCTGCTTCCTTTTCTATCAAATAGATGAATTAATCTACATGGCTTCTAAAATCTTTTCAGCTCTGACACTTGAGGAGTCTGACAAAGAAGATGCTATATCAAGAGGAAGAGAAGAAAGATGGACCACCACACACAGAGCTGCCAAGGATCCTGCACATATGATATTATCATGGGCGAATTTTCCCCTTGTCTGCCCAGATGCAAAAATGTTGTTGGAGTGAGAGACTGGGAAACTTGCCTGGTACGAAATTCTAGTACCCCAACTTCCCGGTTTTGGCAATTTAGCATCTTGGGAATCTGTTCTAGATAAAGTAAGGCAGACCACGTAAATAGGTTCTCCAAGAATGTCAGTGTGGTTCAGGCAGCTTTGATGCTGGGGTCCTCCATCTGTGGGACCACCTCCCGGTTTCACCTTATTCCCTGACGCTGATTAGCAGCCAAATTCTGAAGCCTCTTGAGCTTAAGGTCCCAGCCAAATGGCCCTACAGCCTTCCTGCTTGAGTAAGCCTCCAAATCCCAGCCTACGGCCAAATTCAACTTTCCCAGCAACTCAGCCCTTCCCCTGATAGCACCTCTGCGGACCCCGAGCCTCCCAGACGCTGCGGGCTCTACTCAGGCCTGCAGCAGCCAAGCCTCAGGGAACTGGGCAGGCCGACAACGACATCCTCAAAGACAGGCCTGTCCGCCCCGGGT